>NC_063044.1:19072555-19099473 GCF_018812025.1 Megalobrama amblycephala | reverse complement strand
TACGCTCTTGAAGTCTATGGCAGCCCATAGAACCGCTTGCGGGAAAGTTGTGAAATTTGGCACACAGTTAGAGGACAAATGACCTTTGCCATAGCAAATTTGGAGTCTCTAACTCAATCCCTCTAGCGCCACCAGCTGTCCGAATATGCACTTATGTTTATGTAATAACTTTTGAACCATAAGGGCTAGAAACAAAATTCTTTTTTCCTCTGATTCCTTGGTTCAAGCTGAATCGACTGCACCCTATGACGTCATTTTCCGTCATGAAAATTTTTCCGCCATTTTGAATTTTCTGAAAAACCTACTTTTTCGAACCCCTCCTAGGCCGTTACTCCGATTTTCACGAAAATTGAACCAGATCATCTTCCGATCATGCTGACAAAAAGTTATGGAATTCAAGTCAATAGCTCAAACCGTTTTCGAAAAACACACGAACGAATTGTACCTAGTGCTTGCGAAAATAGAAGTAAGGCAGTATCTCTGCAACACTTTATCATATTCAGACCAAACTTGGTACATGTCATCACAAGCATGACCTGAGGCACATGCAGTGTTTCGGCGCAGCGCCACCTACTGGTGCGGAGATATGAGAAATGGCTATTTTTGCTTATAACTTCTGATGGGTTTGGCCAAAAATCATAAATTTGGTCTTGTTAGATTCAGGGCATCATGTCAATTCGACTGATATCCAATTTTCCCATATCGGCCATTTTGTCTGTCGGCCATTTTGAATTTTGTGCTAAAATGCTGTATTTTATGAACGCAGTAGCGTATCGTTATGAAACTTGGTAGGGGTCATCAGCACAATGCCCTGAAGGAGCCTGAGAAGTTTCGGACATCGCCACCTTGTGGTCAAAAGTTAGAACAAAGTTTACAAAAATGCTAATAACTTTTGACTATATTAACCGATTGTAATGAAACTGGTCTCTGTAGATTCCTTGGGTCATGCTGAGAACATAGATATCAAATCTGCTATAGTCAGCTGAACTTCCTGTCCGCTGTATTGTTTTTCTTTAAAAACGTACTTTTTTCAAACTCCTCCTAGACCGTTGCTCCGATTTTCACCAAAATTGAACCGTATGATCTTCAGACCATGCCGACAGAAAGTTATGGATTTCAAGTCGATAAGTCAAACAGTTTTCGTATACCAGAGCAAACAATTTGAGATATGATGCAAAAATGACTCTTGAAGCTGTATCTCTGCAATGCTTTATCATATTCAGACCAAACTTGGTACGTGTCATCACAAGCATGACCTGAGGCATTATACAGAGTGTTTCGGCGCAGTGCCACCTACTGGAGTGGAGATATGAAAAATGGCTATTTTTGCTTATAACTTCTGATGGGTTTGACCAAAATTCATAAATTTGGTATGGGTCATCAGGACAATGCCCTGAAGGAGCCTGAGAAGGTTCAGACCAGCTCCACCTTGTGGTCAAAAAATATAACAAAATTGACAAAAATGCTAATAACTTTTTTTTTTCTAATTGCTCACTGCTGCTGTTGGTCTGATGCTCACGCCATGTTGGCTGGCTTGTTGTGCCGTTTTTGTGCTTGGCCCCGTAATTGCTGCTTGCAGCTATATTTAGGGGCCAAGCACCGAAGGTGCTTAGGCACCTATTGTATCTGTTGGCGTTCCGTACGCTTATTATTATTAGGGGCCAAGCACCGAAGGTGCTTAGGCACCTATTGTTATTGTTGGCGTTCCGTACGCTTATTATTCTTCTTCTTCTTCTTCCGCTCTTGAAGTCTATGGCAGCCCATAGAACCGCTTGCGGGAAAGTTGTGAAATTTGGCACACAGTTAGAGGACAAAATGACCTTTGACCATAGCAAATTTGGAGTCTCTAACTCAATCCCTCTAGCGCCACCAGCTGTCCGAATATGCACTTATGTTTATGTTAATAACTTTTGAACCATAAGGGCTAGAAACAAAATTCTTTTTTCCTCTGATTCCTTGGCTCAAGCCGAATCGACTGCACCCTATGACGTCATTTTCCGTCATGAAAATTTTTCCGCCATTTTGAATTTTCTGAAAAACCTACTTTTTCGAACCCCTCCTAGGCCGTTACTCCGATTTTCACGAAAATTGAACCAGATCATCTTCCGATCATGCTGACAAAAAGTTATGGAATTCAAGTCAATAGCTCAAACCGTTTTCGAAAAACACACGAACGAATTGTACCTAGTGCTTGCGAAAATAGAAGTAAGGCAGTATCTCTGCAACACTTTATCATATTCAGACCAAACTTGGTACATGTCATCACAAGCATGACCTGAGGCACCATGCAGTGTTTCGGCGCAGCGCCACCTACTGGTGCGGAGATATGAAAAATGGCTATTTTTGCTTATAACTTCTGATGGGTTTGGCCAAAAATCATAAATTTGGTCTTGTTAGATTCAGGGCATCATGTCAATTCGACTGATATCCAATTTTCCCATATCGGCCATTTTGTCCATCGGCCATTTTGAATTTTGTGCTAAAATGCTGTATTTTATGAACGCAGTAGCGTATCGTTATGAAACTTGGTAGGGGTCATCAGCACAATGCCCTGAAGGAGCCTGAGAAGTTTCGGACCATCGCCACCTTGTGGTCAAAAGTTAGAACAAAATTTACAAAAATGCTAATAACTTTTGACTATATTAACCGATTGTAATGAAACTGGTCTCTGTAGATTCCTTGGGTCATGCTGAGAACATAGATATCAAATCTGCTATAGTCAGCTGAACTTCCTGTCCGCTGTATTGTTTTTCTTTAAAAACGTACTTTTTCAAACTCCTCCTAGACCGTTGCTCCGATTTTCACCAAAATTGAACCGTATGATCTTCAGACCATGCCGACAGAAAGTTATGGATTTGAAGTCGATAAGTCAAACAGTTTTCGTATACCAGAGCAAACAATTTGAGATATGATGCAAAAATGACTCTTGAAGCTGTATCTCTGCAATGCTTTATCATATTCAGACCAAACTTGGTACGTGTCATCACAAGCATGACCTGAGGCATTATACAGTGTTTCGGCGCAGCGCCACCTACTGGAGTGGAGATATGAAAAATGGCTATTTTTGCTTATAACTTCTGATGGGTTTGACCAAAATTCATAAATTTGGTATGGGTCATCAGGACAATGCCCTGAAGGAGCCTGAGAAGGTTCAGACCAGCTCCACCTTGTGGTCAAAAAATATAACAAAATTGACAAAAATGCTAATAACTTTTTTTTTTCTAATTGCTCACTGCTGCTGTTGGTCTGATGCTCACGGCCATGTTGGCTGGCTTGTTGTGCCGTTTTTGTGCTTGGCCCCGTAATTGCTGCTTGCAGCTATATTTCTTCTTCTTCTTCCGCTCTTGAAGTCTATGGCAGCCCATAGAACCGCTTGCGGGAAAGTTGTGAAATTTGGCACACAGTTAGAGGACAGAATGACCTTTGTCCATAGCAAATTTGGAGTCTCTAACTCAATCCCTCTAGCGCCACCAGCTGTCCAAAGTTGCACTTATGTTTATGCTAATAACTTTTGAACCATAAGGGCTAGAAACAAAATTCTTTTATCCTCTGATTCCTTGGGTCAAGACGAATCGATTGCACCATATGACGTCATTTTCCGTCATGAAAATTTTCCCTCCATTTTGATTTTTCTGAAAAACCTACTTTTTCAAACTCCTCCTAGGCCGTTGATCTGATTATCATGAAAATTGAACCAGATCATCTTCAGACCATGACTGCAAGAACTTCTTAAAATCTTTTTGATAGATCGATCCGTTCTCGAATAGGGCACAAATGAATTCAACCAAAAGCTCGCAAAATCACACTTGAGGCTATATCTCCAAAACGATTTATCGTATTCTGACCAAACTTTGGACATGTCATCACAAGCATGACTTGAGGCAACATGCTGTGTTTTGGCGCAGTGCCACCTACTGGTCTGGAGATACGAAAAATGGATATTTTAGCTAATATCTTCTGAATGGTTTGTCCAAAAATCATAAATGTGGTCACATCAGATTCGGGGAACCATGCCGAGTCAATTGATAACCAGTATTACCATATCAGCCATTTTGGCCGTCGGCCATTTTGAATTTTGTGCTAAAATGCTGTATTTTATGAACGCATTAGCATATCATCACAAAACTCGGTATGGGTCATCAGCACGATGCCCTGAATGAGCCTGAGAAGTTTCGGACCAGCGCCACCTAGTGGTAAAATCAAATATTCAAATGCTTAACACTATGGGTGTGGTCAACTTATTTTCAAAAGAGTCATGACCTTAGACTCCTGAGTCCCTGGTGAGTCCAACGATACCAAACTTGCTAGGTATTGACTTATGATTTGTCCGCCATATTGAATTTTGTGAAAAACCTACTTTTTCGAACTCGTCCTAGACGCTTCATCTGATTGTCATGAAAATCAAATCAGATCATCTTCAGTCCATGTTGACAAAAAGTTATCAAAAGCTTTCTGATAAACTCAACCATTCTCAAATAACACGCAAATTAATTTAACGTAGAGCATCCAATGTGGACTCATGGCTGTATCTCTGCAATGCTTTATTATATTCAGACCAAACTTCATACATGTCATCCCAAGCAAGACCAGAGCCTACATGCTGAGTTTCGTCGCAACACCACCTACTGGTCTGGAGATTCAGAAAAGCCAAAATAGCCATTATTTTTGCTTATAGCTTCAAATATGTTTGTCCAAAAATCATAAATTTGGTCTTGTTAGATTAGGGGCATCATGCCGAGTCGAATGATATCCAATTTTCCCATATTAGCCATTTTGGCTGTCGCCCATTTAGAATTTTGTGCAAAAATGCTTTATTTTATGAACGCATTAACGTATTGTTACGAAACTCGGTAGGAGTCATCAGCACAAGGTCCCGAAGGAGCCTGAGGAGTTTCAAACCAGCGCCACCTAGTGTTTTTTTTTCATATGCTTATAACTTTTGATCTGGTTGACTTATTTTCACGGGAGTCATATCCTTAGCGAGTGTCATTGTTACCTCACTCTGACTATACCACATTAATTTGGTCACAGCGCCACCTATTAGTCAAAGTGCTAAACCATTAAATCTTTATTATTGACTGTATATCATTTTTCAGCTCTTTTGCCTAAAATGATCCTAATAGGTCTTTAATTGCTTACTGTCGCAGCTGGTCTGATGCTCCCAGCCATCTTGGCTGGCTTGTTGTGCCGCTTTTTGCTTGGCCCCTAATCGCTGCTTGCAGCTATATTTGTTGGCGTTCTTTTTAGGGGCCAAGCACCGAAGGTGCGGAGGCACCTATTGTTATTGTTGGCGTTCTTTTTTTTTTTTTTTTTTTTTTTTTCTTCTTCTTCTTCTTCTTCTTCTTCTTCTTCTTCTTCTTCCGCTCTTGACGTCTATGGCAGCCCATAGAACCGCTTGCGGGAAAGTTGTGAAATTTGGCACACAGTTAGAGGACAGTCTGACCTTTGTCCATAGCAAATTTGGAGTCTCTAACTCAATCCCTCTAGCGCCACCAGCTGTCCAAAGTTGCACTTATGTTTATGCAAATAACTTTTGAACCGTAAGGGTTAGAAACAAAATTCTTTTTTCCTCTGATTCCTTGGGTCAAGACGAATCGATTGCACCCGATGACGTCATTTTCCGTCATGAAAATTTTTCCGCCATTTTGAATTTTCTGAAAAACGTACTTTTTCGAACTCCTCCTAGGCCGTTACTCCGATTTTCATGAAAATTGAATCAGATCATCTTCAGACCATGCTGACAAAAAGTTATGGAATTCAAGTCGATTCCTCAAACCGTTTTCGAAAAACTCGCAAACGAATTGTACGTAGTGCTTGCGAAAACAGAAGTAAGGCTGTATTTCCACAATGCTTTATCGTATTCAGACCAAACTTGGTACATGGCATCACAAGCATGACCTGAGGTACCATGCAGTGTTTCGGAGCAGCGCCACCTACTAGTGCGGAGATATGAAAAATGTACATTTTTGCTTATAACTTTTGATGGGTTTGTCCAAAAATCATATATTTGGTCTCGTTAGATTCAGGGCATCATGTCGAGTTGATTGATTTAAAATTTTCCCACTTCGGCCATTTTATCCAAATGGATATTTTCGCTTATAACTTCAGATGGGTTTGTCCAAAAATCATAACTTTGGTCTCGTTGGATTCGGGGAGTCATGCCGAGTCGAATGATATCCAATTTTCCCATTTCAACCATTTTGGCCGTCGGCCATTTTGAATTTTGTGCTAAAATGCTGTATTTTACGAACGAATTAGTGTATCGTTATGAAACTTGATATGGGTCATCAGCACAATGCCCTGAAGGAGCCTGACAAGTTTCGGACCAGCGCCACCTTGTGGTCAAAAGTTATTATGAAATTTACAAAAATGCTAATAACTTTTGAGTATATTAACCGATTGTAATGAAACTGTATTCAGTAGATTCCTTGGGTCATGCTGAGAACATAGATATCAAACTTTCCATAGTCAGCTGAACTTCCTGTCCGCCATATTGTTTTTCTTTAAAAACCTACTTTTTCGAACTCCTCCTAGACCGTTGCTCCGATTTTCACCAAAATCGAACCGTATCATCTTCAGACCATGCTGACAAAAAGTTATGGATTTCATTTTCGTATACCAGAGCAACGAATTTGAGGCATGATGCAAAAATGACTCTTGAAGCTGTATCTCTGCAATGCTTTATCATATTCAGACCAAACTTGGTATGTGTCATCACAAGCATGACCTGAGGCATCATACAATGTTTCAGCACAGCGCCACCTACTGGAGTGGAGATATGAAAAATGGCTGTTTTTGCTTATAACTTCTGATGGGTTTGACCAAAATTCATAAATTTGGTATGGTTCATCAGGACAATGCCCTGAAGGAGCCTGAGAAGTTTCGGACCAGCACCACCTTGTGGTCAAAAGTTATAACAAAATTGACAAAAATGCTAATAACTTTTGATTATATCTACCGATTGTAATGAAACCCATCTCAATAGATTCCTTGGGTCATGCTGAGAACATAGATATCAAATTTGCCATATTCAGCTGAACTTCCTGTCCGCCATATTGTTTTTCTTTAAAAACCTACTTTTTCGAACTCCTCCTAGACCGTTGCTCCGATTTTCACCAAAATCGAACCGTATCATCTTCAGACCATGCCGACTAAAAGTTATGGATTTCAAGTCAATAAGTCCAACCGTTTTCGTATACCAGAGCAACGAATTTGAAATTTGATGCAAAAACGACTCTTGAAGCTGTATCTCTGCAATGCTTTATCATATTCTGACCAAACTTGGTACGTGTCATCACAAGCATGACCTGAGGCATCATACAGTGTTTCGGCGCAGCGCCACCTACTGGAGTGGAGATATGAAAAATGGCTATTTTTGCTTATAACTTCTGATGGGTTTGACCAAAATTCATTAAATTTGGTATGGGTCATCAGGACAATGCCCTGAAGCAGCCTGAGAAGTTTCGGACCAGCGCCACCTCGTGCTCAAAAGTTATAACAAACTTGACAAAAATGCTAATAACTTTTTTTTCTAATTGCTCACTTCTGCTGTTGGTCTGATGCTCACGGCCATGTTGGCTGGCTTCTTGTGCCGTTTTTGTGCTTGGCCCCGTAATTGCTGCTTGCAGCTATATTTATTATTATTCTTCTTCTTCCGCTCTTGAAGTCTATGACAGCCCATAGAACCGCTTGCGGGAAAGTTATGAAATTTGGCACACAGTTAGAGGACAGTCTGAGCTATGCCCATAGCAAATTTGGAGTCTCTAACTCAATCCCTCTAGCGCCACCAGCTGTCCAAATTTGCACTTATGTTTATGTTAATAACTTTTGAACCGTAAGGGCTAGAAACAAAATTCTTTTTTCCTCTGATTCCTTGGGTCAACTCGAATCGATCGCACCCTATGGCGACATTTTCCGTCATGATAATTTTTCTGCCATTTTGAATTTTCTGAAAAACGTACTTTTTCAAACTCCTCCTAGGCCGTTACTCCGATTTTCACGAAAATTGAATCAGATCATCTTCAGACCATGCCGACAAAAAGTTATGGACTTCAAGTTGATTCCTCAAACTGTTTTCGAAAAACACGCGAACGAATTGTACGTAGTGCTTGCGAAAATAGACATAAGGCTGTATCTCCGCAACGCTTTATCGTATTCAGACCAATCTTGGTACATGTCATCACAAGCATGACCTGAGGCAACATGCAGCGTTTCGGCGCAGTGCCACCTAGTGGTGCGGAGATATGAAAAATTGATGTTTTTGCTTATAACTTCTGATGGGTTTGTCCAAAAACCATAAATTTGTTCTCGTTGGATTCAGAGCATCATGCCGAGTCGAATGATACCCAATTTTCCCATATCAGACATTTTGGCCGTCGGTCATTTTGAATTTTGTGCTGAAATGCTGTATTTTACGAACGCATTAGCGTATCTTTACAAAACTTGGTATAGGTCATCAGCACAATGCCCTGAAGGAGCCTGAGAAGTTTCAGACCAGCGCCACCTTGTGGTCAAAAGTTATAACAAAATTTACGAAAATGCTAATAACTTTTGATTATATCAACCGATTGTAATGAAACTGGTCTCAGTAGATTCCTTGGCTCATGCTGAGAACATAGATATCAAATTTGCCATAGTCAGCTAAACTTCCTGTCCGCCATATTGTTTTTCTTTAAAAACCTACTTTTTCAAACTCCTCCTAGACCGTTGCTCCGATTTTCACCAAAATTGAACCGTATCATCTTCAGACCACGCCAACAAAAAGGTATGGATTTCAAGTCGATAAGTCAAACCGTTTTCGTATGCCGGAGCAAAGAATTTGAGATATGATGCAAAAATTACTCTTGAAGCTGTATCTCTACAATGCTTTGACATATTCAGACCAAACTTGGTATGTGTCTTCACAGGCATGACCTGAGGCATCATACAGTGTTTCGGTGCAGCGCCACCTACTGGAATGGAGATATGAAAAATGGCTATTTTTGCTTAGAACTTCTGATGGGTTTGACCAAAATTCATAAATTTGGCATGGGTCATCAGGACAATGCCCTGAAGGAGCCTGAGAAGTTTCGGACCAGCGCCACCTTGTGGTCAAAAGTTATAACAAAATTGACAAAAATGCTAATAACTTTTTTTTCTAATTGCTCACTGCTGCTGTTGGTCTGATGCTCCCAGCCATGTTGGCTGGCTTCTTGTGCTGTTTTTGTGCTTGGCCCCGTAATTGCTGCTTGCAGCTATATTTATTCTTCTTCTTCTTCCGCTCTTGAAGTCTATGGCAGCCCATAGAACCGCTTGCGGGAAAGTTGTGAAATTTGGCACACAGTTAGAGGACAGTCGGACCTTTGCCCATAGCAAATTTGGAGTCTCTAACTCAATCCCTCTAGCGCCACCAGCTGTCCAAATTTGCACTTATGTTTATGCTAATAACTTTTGAACCGTAAGGGCTAGAAACAAAATTCTTTTTTTCCTCTGATTACTTGGGTCAAGATGAATCAATTGCACCCTATGATGAAATTTTTCCGCCATTTTGAATTTTCTAAAAAACCTACTTTTTCAAACTCCTAGGCCGTTACTCCGATTTTCACGAAAATGGAATCAGATCATCTTCAGACCATGCTGACAAAAAGTTATGGAATTCAAGTCGATTCCTCAATCCGTTTTCGAAAAACACGCTAACGAATTGTACGTAGTGCTTGCGAAAATAGAAGTGAGGCTGTATCTCCGCAATGCTTTATCGTACTCAGACCAAACTAGGTACATGTCATCAGAAGTATGACCTGAGGCATCATGCAGTGTTTCGGCGCAGTGCCACCTACTGGTCCGGAGATATAAAAAAATGGGTATTTTTGCTTATAACTTCTGATGGGTTTGTCCAAAAATCATAAATTTGGTCTTGTTGGATTCGGGGAATCATGCCAAGTCGAATGATATCCAATTTTCCCACTTCGGCCATTTTGGCCGTCGGACATTTTGAATTTTGTACTAAAATGCTGTATTTTACGAATGCATCAGCGTATCATTACGAAACTCGGTATGGGTCATCAGCACAATGCCCTGAAGGAGCCTGAGAAGTTTCGGACCAGCGCCACCTTGTGGTCAAAAGTTATAACAAAATTTACAAAAATGTTAATAACTTTTGACTGTATTCACCAATTGTAATGAAACTGGTCTCAGTAGATTCCTTGGGTCATGCTGAGAACATAGATATCTAATTTGCCATAGTCAGCTAAACGTCCTGTCCGCCATATTATTTTTCTTTAAAAACCTACTTTTTTGAACTCCTCCTAGACCGTTGCTCCGATTTTCACCAAAATTGAAACGTGTCATCTTCAGACGATGCCGACAAAAAGTTATGGATTTCAAGTCAATATGTCAAACTGTTTTCGTATACCAGAGCAAAGAATTTGAGGCATGATGCAAAAATGACTCTTGAAGCTGTATCTCTTCAGTGCTTTGACATATTGACACCAAACTTTGCAAGTGTCATTGTCACCTCACTCTGACCATACCACATTAATTTGGTCACAGCGCCACCTATTGGTCGAAAGGGATGAACCAGTAAATCCTCATTTTTGATCATTTTTCAGCTCTTTTACCTAAAATGATCTTAATAGGTCTTTAATTGCTCACTGCTACTGTTGGTCTGATGCTCACAGCCATGTTGGCTGACTTCTTGTGCTGTTTTTGTGCTTGGCCCTGTAATTGCTGCTTGCAGCTATATTATATGCTTCTCATTGGTGTACAGTATTTGTTCTTTTTACAGTCTGTTCACTTGCCTTTAATAATGTATTAGTTGGGCTAGTAGTTTCTGCTGTGGTATCGGAGTAGTTAAAGTGGGCTAAGTAAAAAATGGAAAGTTACCCCCACCCTCCAATTTTTTTTGTGCTGATCTGAAAAGTGATCCGATTCGTGACTTAATAACTGATATGATCCGAACCGTGAGTTTTGTGATCCGTTGAACCACTACGGGTTACACCTTCTTTTTTGTCTTTTTGTCTCAAATTGACTTCAACCTTTTTTTTTTTCTTTTTTTCTTTTTTTTTTTTTTTTAAGTCTTTTACGGAAAATAATTAAATTCGAAATACAGTATATTTTCAATGGAAAAAAGTTTTTTAGCCAGACATTTTAAAATGACACATTTTAGAGCTGTAACCACAATACCGTGATACTGTGAAACCGTGATATTTTTGCTTAAGGTTATCATACCGTCAAAATCTTATACCGACCCATGCCTATTAATAGTTATGGAAAATTTTCTTCTGCAAAAGTATATTGGGCCAAAAGTTCAATGTTCTTAGCAGGGTTTTGCCAGGTGGAATGAGCTGGTCACAGTGTGGTTTACAATACCTTGGAATCTTCCTTGGTGATGAATCAACTAATCAAAAAAGTTTAGGGAAGATTAGAAAGGTGCAAATGGCTATTGCCTAAAATGTCTTTTAGGGGAAGGGCTTTGACTATTAACAATCTGGTAGCCTCCTCATTATGGCACAGATTATCTGTTTTACAGCCTGCTGTTGGGATTCTTGAAAAAATACAAATCAAAATGACAAACTTTTTTTGGGATAAATTACACTGGGTAGCTAGGACTGTGTTGTATCTTCTGAAGGAAGAAGGTGGTCAAGGCATTGTGGACCTCAAGAGTAGAGAAGCAGCCTTTAGGCTACAATTTGTTCAGAAATGTATAAAAATCAAATGTATCGTTGACTGTTTGCTTTCTGAGTAAGGTTGGTGGGTGGGGTTTTGGGAAAATTATTTTTTTGTACAGACTGCACTAAATTCGATTTGAGATTTATTTCTCATTTTTATGAAAGTGTGAGAGAAGTTTGGTGTTTGTTGCAAACCAGAAGATCCTTGACCTATAAGTCTTTTAGGGCTGCACAACAATTAATCATGTCCAAAATACAAGTCTGTGTTTAGGTAATATATGTGTGTGTTATTATGTGTATATATATTTAAGAAAAATGTTATATTTATATATATAAAATATATTTATATATGATATAAATTATATGTGTGCGCATATATTTCTTAAATACATGTATGTGTGTGTATTTGTATATAATTATATAAAGAACACACACATATTTTACGTAAACACTTTTTTAATTTTAATTTTTTATTTTTTTACTTTGGACATGATTAATCACGATTAATAGTTGTGCAGCCCTAAAGTCTTTTGCAATGGTTTTTAGAAGAACCACTGGTCCCACTTTATATTAATTGGCCTTAACTACTATGTACTTACATTTAAATTAATAATTTGATACAATGCACTTATTGTGTACATGCATGTTTTTACATTGTACTTATATTTTAAAAACACCTGCATGTAATTACATCTGTAATTAATTTCTGTAATTACATTTATAATTACACTGTTGACCCATTCCTTACACCTTACCCCTACCCTTAAATCTACCCATACCACCAAAGCTTTCCCTAACCTTACCCGTATTCCACCTCAATAGTAGCAAAAGTGTTTTGCAATTCAATATGAACCCAATAAGTACATTGTACTTATTTTTTGATGTAAACATAGTAGTTAAGGCCACTTAATATAAAGTGGGACCGAACCACTGATTAACGGTGCACGTTTGGATTTATGTGAAGATACAGCACCTTGGTTAAAACAGGTTTTGACAAATGCTAAAATTGTGAAAATGAAGAGCCTAATGGAAGTGGCTGGTAAGACTCTGGACCATACTACTGTGTTTGCACAGAAACTGGGCATAAGATCAACAAGAACAATTAATCTTCTGTTAAAAAAATATTCAAGAGACTGAGTAAAGAAGATTGGACTTTTTTTATCGTTACAAACTGTTCAAAATGCAATGGATCGCTTTCCAAGTATGGTGATACCCAAGACTGTTTTAGAAATGGAGAATTCTTCAGCCACCTCAAAGATTTTAAGAGATATTGTCTTTGATTCAATTATTTCAATCTTGGATCCAACTGTGCAAGATAAATGCCCTTTTTGTATTGACAAACATTTTTTTGTATTGTATTGTGAGAGACTGAGATTGTCTCGGGTTACTGGTGTAACCTATGTTCTCTGAATAGGGAATGAGATGCTGCGTAGCTATGACGCAATGGGGAACGCCCTCTTGGTGTGCCGATTGTCTGAAGCCCGTATAGAATCACGACAATTCATTGGCTGATTTTATCGCTTTTATTGATGAATTTTGTTGAATTTATCGCCCCCACGCTCTTACATCGCCATCCTATACTGACAAACGCACCATCTGCTCCTCAGATTTCTCTGCCGAAAAAGGCCACTTGTCGGCAGTGCGAGGAGCTTGGCAACGGACGCAGCATCTCGTTCCCTATTTAGAGAACAGACGTTTTCTTTTATAGGTTCAATACTTCAAAGCTCAGACAGGGCAGAGCAAGTGAAGTTCCTCATCCACTTCTGAGGCGAAAGGAGGAGGATGGAATGAGTGAAGGGTGATAACCTGTGAGTGAAATGATGTAGACAAGACCTTGGGCACATATCCTGGCCTGGGTCTTAAGGTTACCTTAACCAGACCAGGGGAGAAGTCCATACACGCCTCGCTAACAGAGAGAGCTTGCAAATCCCCAACTCGCTTTAAAGAAGTTGCCAACAAAAAAGCAACCTTGAGAGTCATAATCCACTCTGGAGCTGACTCCAAGGGTTCAAAAGGAGCCTCCATGGATGCCCTACAGGATGACTGACAGGTCCCAAGAGGGAATTCCAGGGGGGTATGTTGGCTTCAGGTGACGAACCTCACGCATAAATGTTGAGGCTAACCTATGTTTGCCCAGGGGAATTTCATCTGACTCCCTTCGAGCGGCAATGGCTGCGACATAAACTCTCAGAGTAGTAGCAGCTGCACACACAGCAAATTTATCTTGCAGGAACTCCAGCACTGGACCCACAGGGCAGCTGACTGGATCCACAGCATAAGCTGAACACCAAGACTCAAAAACCTTCCACTTGGAGAAATATAGCCTCCTTGTGGAAAAAGCTCTCGCGCTCGCGATGGTCTCCTGGACGTCGACAGGAAGACTAAAAATCAAAGCTGGCCTTTGGTGGGCCATACCCACAGCTTCCAAATCTCCGGATGAGGATTCCATATCTTGCTGAGACAGCAGATCTTTTCTGATTGGAATCTCCCATAGATGGGAATCCGGAAGAGGAATCAGTTCCGAGAACCATGTCTGGGACGGCCAGAATGGGGCTACAAGTAAGAGACTGACCCCGCTCTCCCTCACCTGCACAGAATATCCGGGGGAGGCGGGATTTCTGTAGAGGCGGGAACCGCTGTTCAGTACAGTCAGAAGAACCCCGTTGAAGGGGGCCCACAGCCTGTGTGACCGATACGGGATCTGCCGGCTCCTGGAGAAAACTGCACGTTTCCGATTAAATTCCGAACAAATCGGAGGTGAGGGGAGAAAGCTTAGTGCGTCTCCTATCTCCTGTGTCGAAAAGGGGTGAGGCTGAGTGAACACTGCGCACCGAAACGCGCTGGGCGCCAGATGTGACATAACTGAATGAGGAGAGCTAGTGAGAGGTGGGCAGAAACGCTTGCACGGTCTGACCCAACCTTGAAAGGCAGGGGAAGCTCTCCTCTTTCTGGCGTGAGGGTCAGGAGCAACTCAAAGGAGCTGGAGCAGAGGATTTGCTGGACCACTTCAGCTCAAGACACCTATGGGGTCGCTGGCGGGGTAATGGATGACCACAGGCTCCCCAAACTATAACTGGTGGGGGATGAACTGGGTCACTTCTCCTACCGGTGGAATCCTTCCTATGCAAGGAGCGCTCTCTGGGTAGAGAAGGAGAGGGATTAGAAGGCTCCCTAACTCTCCTGGGCATAAACTGCCTGAGAGCAGCCAACTGGGACTTCGCAGCCCGAAATTTGTCAACCACCGTGTTGACTGCCTCCCCTAACACCCCAGACTGAGAGATTGGGGCATTCAGGAGGAATACCTTCTCCTTGTCGTGAATCTCCGTAAGATTGAGCCACAGGTGGCGTTCTGCTGCCATCGAGCCTGCCATGGAGCGCCCTATAGCACGCGCAGTATGCTTGGTGGCTCTTAAGGCCAAATCTGTGGCTCTGTGGAGCTCCTTGACCACTTCCGGTTGTCAGGCCCTCGCCCTCATCCGTCTCTTTCCCGCTTGGTAGGCTTGGAGAATGGCCATAGTATGAAGGGTCATGCCTGCCTGACCAGCTGCCACATAGGACTTTCCGATAAGGGCGGAAGAAGTTGGAAGGAGGGGGCGGGACTTCCAAGAAGGAGAACTGAGTTCCACTATCACAGTCGCTGAAGTGCAGATGAAGAAAACTCACAACAATTCAAACTTCGGATGCTGCGTTTGTCAGTATAGGATGGCGACATAAGAGCGTCGGGGCGGCGCCCGCGGCATCAGCCAATGAATTGATGTGATTCTATACGGGCTTCAGATAGGGTTGTGACGGTGAGAAAATTTTCAGACAGCGCATTCTCTTTTGCCTTGTCACTCATGCTTGAATGGTTTAAAAGCATTAGTTGGAATAAGAGCTTGATCATATTACGCAGAAAATGCAAATATTTTTAATGCGTTAAAGTGGAAGAAAAATTGTCCTTGGTGCCACGGTGGGCAAGTGATGAAACCGGTGTTGCGACTGAACACCGGTAACACAACTACCATAGTCGACACACCCAGAGGGTTTTCCCCACAGCATCGAGTGAACCTTTGAAAGAGAACTCTTTCGTTTTATTGGAAACTTGATTTTCTCTTGTCAATCATGAAATGTTTACAATGACTGTGTATATTTTTGGCTTTAAATATTGTAAAAACAAAAAGAGGAAAGGACGGTTGTTAAACTCCATTTTAGGATAAGCAAAAATGGCTCAAAATGGAAGATACAAGACTTTATGACTCATTGTGTAGTTGAATTGTGTCTTAAAGGGCTTATAAAAGCAAGAATAAGGCAAGATTTTATTTTTTATTTATCTATGAAGAAGGTGGAAAGGTTTGAAGAGTGTAGAAAACTTGCTGTGTTGGGTTGATGTATTTTCTTTTGCTGAGATTGAGATAATCTAATGAGGTGTTTGTAATGTGTGTTTTTTTTTTTTTTTTTTAGAAATTTGTATTTAATAAATATGTTATGAAATTCAAAAATCTCTCTCTTGCGGAGTGCATGCTGGGAGTGAGTGGAGCGTGGTGAGTGTGAGTGGTGGCTAGTGTTTTTATTTATTTATCTATTTATTTATTTTTGGACGTATTCTTTTTCTTTTTTCCTCCTAATATTTTTGTTGTTGTTGTTGTTGTTTTGCTTTAGGGGAAATTATAATTGATGGTGTTCTCACTCCTGTCCTTCCACTTTCATTGCCATCAAAAAAACGGTTGAAAGGTCCACCGTTCGTTAGCGATGAGATTTTATCTCCAACGTTGTCTCGCTTGGATAAAGGGGATAAAGGGGAGCCAAGTGATAATGTGAATTTGCAGGGTGATGTTGGAAATGTTCAGGAGATTGACGGTAATAAAGTTGAAATGAAGCAAACTGTGTTTAAGGTGCCACTGAAAAGGAAGTCAGATAAAGTGCATGACTCAACAACCAAAGAAAGTAGATCTGGAAGATATGAACAATTCAGAAAGTGACAGCGAGTTATCTGATTCAAGTGGCATTTTGTCACAAAGTGAGTTTTCCTGTCGTAGTTATGATGTTGACGATATTAAACTGTTCCTTAAATCAACAAAGAATAAGAGAGGGGTTCTTGTTAATGAATATTTTCCAGATGTAGGACAGTTTTTGGAAAAAACAAAGACTTTAATGGCTGAGGGGTGCTTCTCAAATAGAGAAGTGTATCGGCTAAAGAAAATAGTGCAAAAGATCAAGATTGAGTTAAATGATGGCTGTGAGAAAGTTTAAAAACCACGAATGTGAATTTTGATTGTTTATTTTTAATGTGGTTGTTTTTTCTTACTTTAATGGAAGTTTGTATTGCATCATTGAATGTAAATGGTGCAAGAGATGGTAGAAAGAGGGCTGAATTGTTTGAAGTTATTTAACAGAAAAAAATGTTGTTTTTATCCAACAAAAGCATAGGGATGTTAAAAATGCAGCTGACTGGATGCAGGAGTGGGAAGGAATCACAGGGGGCTAATGGTAATGGGCTTGGGTGTGGTAAACCTGGGGGAGTTGCGTAAGGCTCTACAAGACATGGAGTCTGGTAAAGTTCCAGGAATTGATGGACTACCTATCAAATTTTATAAGTTCTTTTGGAGTTTGGTGAGGACTTATTGCAGGTCCTTAACGACAGCTTGTGCTCAGGCAGGTTGCCGTTGAGCTGCCGCAGAGCAGTCATCATGCTCCTCCCCAAAAAAGGAGACCTTATGGACATCAAGAACTGGGGCCGTATTCACAAAACATTTTATCTTACCACTAAGAGTTCTCCTAAATAGCAGTAAAAGTTCTTAGCTAAGAGTTTTCTCTTAAAACCTATTCATAAAGCTGCTGAGACAAACTTTTACTAAGGAATAGAGAGAAGTCTTAAGCTAAGAGTAAGGGCGGGGTTGACCTCGTTGCTATGGAGTTTACACAGTGATTGGCTGATGGGGGAGGAGTCAGCAATTTAATCATAGACATATTGTAGAATGAGGTGTCATGTTTCCATATTAAAATAAAGGTTTTAAAATGCAAATGTTGCCTTATTCAAATAAATATTTTTAATAAAAATGTTGCCATTTCAAATAAAGGTTTTAAAATGTAGGCTAAGTGTCACTAATTAAACTAGTATATACAGTTAATTGTCTGCCTCTTGGATGTCTGCATCTCAAGAGAAGGCAGAATTCAAGTGACAAATTATATTTTATAAACAAAGTTTGGGAGAAACACATTCAAACGGTTTAATCAGCTTGAGAGGAGGAATATATACACAGACGAGAGCTGACTCGCCTATAGTTACTTCAACAGTTTTCTGCATCGCCCCGCCACAATATTTTATTAGGTCACTTACAAAAAGAATTGACAATCAAGTTTATATCATTTTATCAACTCCATGTCATCATATAACTCCAATACTTCATATCTTCATTGGAATGTTTGGGATTGGATAAATCCCTGTTTTTAAATTGAATACAAAAGCATTGCCAGTGTTTTATTTTAATATTTTTAAGGTTTGAAGTCTCGTTAACTTACAGAGACGAGAAGACTTTCTCTCTTCATTGGCTTTTGGATGAGCCCTTAATAAATGGAACATGGTTTGATTTAACAAATGTTAGTTGCTCTTGTCATGGGGTTAATCAACGGCTGCTGGAGTCACGGATAATCACTTTTGGAGGACTTATTAATTTAGCTGGACTGGACTTTGAGAAGATGGAAGAAGTGGCCTTTTGTTTAAAAAATCTGGGCTCGAGTCGTATGTATAAAGCCGCTCAGAGTAAAATTAAGTCTTAAGTGTGTCTTCTAGTGTGAATTCTAAGAATTATGTAATTTTACTCTTATTCCTAGACTTAAGAATAAGTATGCTTCATAAAGGTTCCTAAGTGTCAAGACTAGGTCTTAGCTCCTAAATTATTTAGGAGAGCGACAGAGGTCTCCTAATGTAGTTAGGAGTAACAAGATGGCAGCAAAGAAGAGAAGACACACGTTTTCCAATGAAGATATGAAGTATTGGAGTTATATGATGACATGGAGTTGATAAAATGATATAAACTTGATTGTCAATTCTTTTTGTAAGTGACCTAATAAAAAATGTAATAACTAAAAATAAATTTAATAAATATTACTTAAACAATAATTAATGTTTAATGCATTTTAATACATTTAATGACTTTGAATAAACTTTAAATGTAACAACTTCTCCCACTCTACAAATCTTTGCTCTGACTGTAAAAATGAAATGGTAATTACCTTTTTTGGTAACTGGAAAAATGCAGCAGTGCACCGGTGATGACTTGGACCCATCAGTCCACAGTAAGCAGGCTCTTAAATAGTACTGTTGCTAAACTTACCACACCAAACATAGTGGCCAAAATTGATGTGCAAAGTTTTTTTTTTTTTTTTTTTTTTTTTTTTTTATATAAATGACCCTACAATTTTGCTTAAACCATCAAAATATGAGGAAAATATTTTTGTTTTTATGTTTATATTATTTAAATGTTTTAAAATATGAGGGAAGAATAAAACACTAAACTAAGCAAAGGTATTTATCTGAAAAAAAATGGCAAAAAAAAGGGGAAAACTACAGCTACAGGTTTCAGGAAAAACAAAAAAGCTCAAAAAAAAAAAAAAAGAACACATTGACTACAACATAATCAGTTTTTAAATATTTCATTGGTTTTCTCTTGTTTTTGCATGTTCATAATTTCTTTGCATGACAGCCTGACCAAAAGTAATTTGAAATATAATTTCATTATCATACATGAAACAATTGACTCCAAGCACAGCTACACAATATGCGTACATCTATTGACACATTAAAAAAAAAATTAAATTAAGGTTGAAGATGTCATTTTTCATATGGCTGGACATATTGGCCACTACTCTATGGCAGTTCATTGACTTTACATCTGACCATCAAACCATGCGGCAAAAGCAGGCCACATTTATGTTGATGGTGGGCTTCCTTGGAGTTGTTGGAGCCATTGATGGAACTCATGTTCACATCATCGCTCCAATTGTAAATGAGGAGACATATATCAAAAGAAAAAGATTCCACACCATCACTACTAATTTGTGATAATTTTGCACAATGCAAAGCTATTTTAAAAAATAAACGTTTCAGTGTCTTTTTAAATGATTTCTTTTATAATAACATTAAATTATTGGTGCTGTGCAGCTGTGACTTCACCCTTGCAGCCAAGCTCGCTATTGGCTGATTCAGAGTTTGAGGGTGGCCATTTTGAGTTGACATTATTGTAGTCCTTAGTTTACAACACTTAAGTCAACACTTAAGAATCAGTCTTATACTTTACTAAAAGTTGCTTTTAGCTTCTTTATAAAAGTCTCCTACTCTTAGAAAAGTCCTACTCTTTACTAAGAATTTTTTGACACTTAAGTCAAAACTTAGTCAAGACTATTCTTAAGAGCATTTCTGAGAACTTTTAAACATACAGGCCCAGATCTCTACGGACTGTTGCACAAATGCTGATGAATTGAAAGTCATTGGTCAGTAACAAAGAAAAAGAGTTACTGATAGACCACTATAGAGGAGGAAACAGTCAGAATATGGAAGAGATGTTTCCTAATTTGATTGTTTTAGCAAAACTAGATGGTTGTAAAGGTCCTTTTGTTAGATACGGAAAGATCCATGTGTTTAGATTTGTGTACAAGTACTGGTAAAGCATTTAATAAAATGTATGTTAAAGTTTTTAATAAAAATATTTTGAGTAATAGAGTAGATACACTTTGTCGTACGGTATTGAATGTGGAAGAGAATATGAAACCAGAGTGGAGGTCTCTGTATAAGCCACTAAAAAAATGGACAGGGGATATAGAGTGGCGACTGCTCCATTGTGCAACTGCAGTAAATGCATTAATTTCTGTTTTAAATCCTGATGTTAGCATGGAATGTCCCTTTTGCCTGAAAAGAGAGACAGTTTTTCATGCTTTTATGGAGTGTGATAGACTGAAGCCTTTATTTTTGGTCCTACAAAAATTGTTCAATTCTTTCATTGAAGTGTTTTCTATGATAGCTTTTATTTTTGGTTTTAAATTTGTTAAAAAGAAAAGTTGTATTTGTCAGTTGTTGAATTTTATTTTAGGACAGGCCAAATTAGCCATCTATGTGAGCAGGAAAAATAAGGTTTGAAAGGTTGTCGGGGGAAGATGTAGTGTTAATGTTTTTAAATATAGTAAAAGCAAGAGTATTAATTGATTTTCATTTTTACAAATCAATGAAAGATCTGTTAACATTTGAGATGAAGTGGTGTGTTAATGGAGTGCTGTGCTTGGTTGTCGATGAAGAGCTGTTTTTCACTCATTTGTTGTAATTAGGGCCCGAGCACCGATGGTGTGAGGACCCTATTGGAATTGCTCTGTTTATTATTATTATTATTAGGGCCCAAGCCAATGAAATGGCGAAGGGCCCTCTTGTTCTTCTAAGGATTATTATTAGGGCCCAAGCCAATGAAATGGCGAAGGGCCCTCTTGTTCTTCTAAGGATTATTATTATTATTATTATTATAATTATTAGGGCCCAAGCCAATGAAATGGCGAAGGGCCCTCTTGTTCTTCTAAGGATTATTATTAGGGCCAAAGCCCAAGGGGCTGAAGGCCCTATTGTTTTCTTTAGGATTATTATTATTAGGGCCAAAGCCCTGTAAGGGGCTGAAGGCCCTATTGTTTTCTTTAGGATTATTATTAGGGCCAAAGCCCAAGGGGCTGAAGGCCCTATTGTTTTCTTTAGGATTATTAGGGCCCAAGCCAATGAAATGGCGAAGGGCCCTCTTGTTCTTCTAAGGATTATTATTATTATTAGGGCCAAAGCCCTGTAAGGGGCTGAAGGCCCTTTTTGTTTTCTTTAGGATTATTGCTAGGGCCAAAGCCCAAGGGGCTGAAGGCCCTATTGTTTTCTTTAGGATTATTATTATTAGGGCCAAAGCCCAAGGGGCTGAAGGCCCTATTGTTTTCTTTAGGATTCTTATTATTATTATTAGGGCCAAAGCCCTGTAAGGGGCTGAAGGCCCTATTGTTTTCTTTAGGATTATTAGGGCCAAAGCCCTGTAAGGGGCTGAAGGCCCTATTGTTTTCTTTAGGATTCTTCTTATTATTATTATTATTAGGGCCCAAGCCAATGAAATGGCGAAGGGCCCTCTTGTTCTTCTAAGGATTATTATTAGGGCCAAAGCCCAAGGGACTGAAGGCCCTATTGTTTTCTTTAGGATTATTATTAGGGCCAAAGCCCAAGGGGCTGAAGGCCCTATTGTTATCTTTAGGATTATTATTAGGGCCAAAGCCCAAGGGGCTGAAGGCCCTATTGTTTTCTTTAGGATTATTATTATTAGGGCCCAAGCGAAAATTCACGCAGGGCCCTCTTGATCCCCTAAGGATTATTAGGGCCAAAGCCCAAGGGGCTGAAGGCCCTATTGTTTTCTTTAGGATTATTATTATTAGGGCCAAAGCCCTGTAAGGGGCTGAAGGCCCTATTGTTTTCTTTAGGATTATTAGGGCCAAAGCCCTGTAAGGGGCTGAAGGCCCTTTTGTTTTCTTTAGGATTATTAGGGCCCAAGCGAAAATTCGCGCAGGGCCCTCTTGTTCTTCTAAGGATTATTAGGGCCCAAGCGAAAATTCGCGCAGGGCCCTCTTGTTTTTCTAAGGATTATTAGGGCCCAAGCGAAATTCGCGCATTTTTTTCTAAGGATTATTATTATTTTTTTATTTTTTTTTTTTTTTTTTTTTTTCCGTCTTCCGGGGCTTTTTGGGGGCCTTAACATGCTCAAAAACTCTTGAAAATTGGCACACACATTGGAATCCGCGGCCATTAGGGCCGGAGAGGCTGGTACCCGGGCGTGGCAGGGGGGCTCGACAGCGCCCCCTTGAAAAAGTCTGAAAATTTGGTCCATATATTAAACACGCTTGCACGTATTAGTATGAAACTCAGTACACATATAGACCTCATCGGCCGAACAACTTTCGTGCTCTAAGTTAAACGTCACGCCAACAGGAAGTCAGCTATTAAGGGTTGTTTGAAAAACGCATGCTCTGGAATTTGATATACTCCTCCTAGACGATTAATCCGATCGCCACCAAACTCGGTCAGCATGAAGTCAAGACACTGATGATTAAAAATTGCCAGGGGATTTTTGATATCTCGAACGGTTTGGCCGTGGCGAGGCAACGAATTTATGGCGAGAAAAAGGAAACAGGAAATGTGTTATAACGTCTGCATACATATATTGATCTTTATGAAACTTCACGAGTGTGTTCGTTATAGGAGTCTGATCACATGGATGTGACTATTGTGAGTCAAAGTTATAGCGCCACCAACTGGCAGCAGGAAGTGTATCACTTTTTGAAATGTTTTGAGATCACCCTCTTATTTTTACCTGATTTGCTTCAAACTTCATCAGTGTAATGTCAATACACAGCAGATGTAGACCTATGACAGGATTTTTGATATTTGAAATATTGTTGCCATGGCAACAGGTCAAACTGTAATAATATTCTTGAGTGTTTTTGAGGCTCTTAACATGCTTCAAATTGCATGAAACTCGACACACACATCAATATTGTCAACCAGTAGACATGGACAAAGCCATAGAAATGGGCGTGGTGGAGGGGCTCAGTAGCGCCACCTTTTGACAAAAGTGGGGGGGTTAGTTTTTCCTACAATCACCAAACTCGGTACACATATTGTTCTCATCAAGCCGGACAATTTTCTAATTTACATTCATTAGCTCCGACCAACAGGAAGTCAGCTATTTTGGTTTGAATGTTAATTTTTTGAAAAAACAGGCTATGAATTTTATACTACTACTCCTACAGGGTTTATCCAATTTACACCAAACTTTTTTTAACTTGTTGCTAACACATTGAAGTTGTTTAATTGCAAACGGATTTTGGATATCTCAAACGGTTTGGCCGTGGCGAGGCAACGAATTTATGGCAAGAAAAGGGAAACAAAGTGTTATAACTTCTGCATACATTAATTGATTTTGATGAAACTTCGGCTTAGTCTTCGTTGTACAAGGCTGATCACATGGATGTGACTATTGTGATTCAAAGTAATAGCGCCACCAACTGGAAGCAGAAAATGTGTCACTTTCAGCATACATTGAGATCACCCTCTTATTTTTACCTGATTTGCTTCAAAATTCATCAGAATAATGTTAAAACTTGGCACATGTAATCCTTTGAAAATGGGCAGGGAGGAGGGGCTCTATAGTGGCACCTTGTAGTGCAGTAAATGTGGAGTGAATTTGACATAGTCCTTTGATGTTTAACCGTTTTAAGTGCCTATTGCCCGCTGTGCACAGTTGCCCTGAAGCCACCGGGGTGGCGGTGCCACCGGGCTTGGGCCCGCCATCGCTGCTCGCAGCTATATTTATTATTATTTTTTTTTTTTTTTTTTTTTTTTTTTTTTTCCGTCTTCCGGGCTTTTTGGGGCCTTAACATGCTCAAAAACTCTTGAAAATTGGCACACACATTGGAATCCGCGGCCATTAGGACGCCGGGCAGAGCTGGTACCCGGGCGTGGCAGGGGGCTCAACAGCGCCCCCTTGAAAAAGTCTGAAAATTTGGTCCATATATTAAACACGCTTGCACGTATTAGTATGAAACTCGGTACACATATAGACCTCATCGGGCCAAACAACTTTCGTGCTCTAAGTTAAACGTCACGCCAACAGGAAGTCAGCTATTAAGGGTTGTTTGAAAAACGCATGCTCTGGAATTTGATATACTCCTCCTAGACGATTAATCCGATCGCCACTAAACTCGGTCAGCATGAAGTCAAGACACTGATGATTAAAAATTGCCAGGGGATTTTTGATATCTCGAACGGTTTGTCCGTGGCGAGGCAACAAATTTATGGCGAGAAAAAGGAAACAGGAAATGTGTTATAACGTCTGCATACATATATTGATCTTTATGAAACTTCACAAGTGTGTTCGTTGTAGGAGTCTGATCACATGTATGTGACTATTGTGAGTCAAAGTTATAGCGCCACCAACTGGCAGCAGGAAGTGTATCACTTTTTGAAATGTTTTGAGATCACCCTCTTATTTTTACCTGATTTGCTTCAAACTTCATCTTGAATGTCAATACACAGCAGATGTAGACCTATGACAGGATTTTTGATATTTGAAATATTGTTGCCATGGCAACAGGTCAAACTGTAATAATATTCTTGAGTGTTTTTGAGGCTCTTAACATGCTTCAAATTGCATGAAACTCGACACACACATCAATATTGTCAACCAGTAGACATGGACAAAGCCATAGAAATGGGCGTGGTGGAGGGGCTCAGTAGCGCCACCTTTTGACAAAAGTGGGGGGGTTTGTTTTTCCTACAGTCACCAAACTTGGTACACATATTGTTCTCATCAAGCCGGACAATTTTCTAATTTACATTCATTAGCTCCGACCAACAGGAAGTCAGCTATTTTGGTTTGAATGTTAATTTTTTTAAAAAACAGGCTATGAATTTTATACTACTACTCCTACAGGGTTTATCCAATTTACACCAAGCTTTTTTTAACTTGTTGCTAACACATTGAAGTTGTTTAATTGCAAACGGATTTTGGATATCTCAAACGGTTTGGCCGTGTCGAGGCAACGAATTTATGGCAAGAAAAGGGAAACAAAGTATTATAACTTCTGCATACATTAATTGATTTTGATTAAACTTCGGCTTAGTCTTCGTTGTACAAGGCTGATCACATGGATGTGACTATTGTGATTCAAAGTCCATAGCGCCACCAACTGGAAGCAGAAAATGTGTCACTTTCAGCATGCATTTTGAGATCACCATCTTATTTTTACCCGATTTTCTTCAAACTTCTTTTGTATAATGTCAAAACATGGCCGATGTAGACCTTTGAAAAGAATTGTGATATCTCAAACACAATTACCTTGGCAACGCATCAAACTTTAATATTCATTTTGGATGCTTTTGAGACTCTTAGCATGCTTCAAATTGTTTGAAACTCCATACACACATCAGGATTCTTAGCCAGTAGACATGGGCAAAGCCTTAGAAACAGGCAGGAAGGAGGGGCTTAATAGCACCACCTTATAGTGCAGTAATGTAGAGTGAATTTGACATAGTCCTTCGATGTTTAACCGTTTTAACTGCCTATTGCCCGCCATGCACAGTTGCCCTGAAGCCACCGGGGTGGCGGTGCCACCGGGCTTGGGCCCGCCATCGCTGCTCGCAGCTATATTTATTTTTTTTTTTTTTATTTTTTTCCAAGTTTTTGGGGGTTTTGGGGCCCTTAACATGCTCAAAAAATCTTGAAATTTGCACACGGGTCAGAACCCGCGGCCATTACAGCCGGAGAAAAGCTGGTACCCGGGCGTGGCAGAGGGGCTCGACAGCGCCCCTTGAATTGAGTCAGAAAACGTGGTCTATATATCAAACACGCTTGCACATACAAGTATAAAACGCGGTACACATATAGACTTTATCGGGCCGAACAACTTTCGTACTCTAAGTTATACGTCACCTCAACAGGAAGTCAGCTATTATGGGTTGTTTGAAAAACGCATGCTCTGGAATTTGATATACTCCTCCTAGGCAATTAATCCGATCACCACCAACTCAGTCAGCATGAAGTCAAGACATTGATGATGAAAAATTGCCAGCGGATTTTTGATATCTCAACGGTTTGGCTGTGGCGAGGCAACAAATTTATGGCGAGAAAAGGGAAACAGGAAATGTGTTATAACTTCTGCATACATTGATTGATCTTTATGAAACTTCACGAGTGTGTTGGTTGTAATAGTCCGATCACATGGATGTGACTATTGTGAGTCAAAGTTATACTGCCACCAACTGGCAGCAGGAAGCGTGTCACTTTCAAATGCTTTGAGATCACCATTTTATTTTTATCCGATTTGCTTCAAACTTCACCACAATAATGTCAAAACATGGCAGATGTAGACCTTTGAAAAGAATTGTGATATCTCAAACATAGTTGCCTTGGCAACACGTCAAACTTTTATAATATTCTTGGGCGTTTTTGAAGCCGTTAACATGCTTCAAATTGGATGAAACTCGACACACATATCATTATTGTCATACAGTAGATATGGACAAAGCCTTAGAAACGGGCGGGGAGCAGGGGCTCTGCAGTGCCACCTTTTGACAAAAGTGGGGGGTTTAGTTTAACCTACAGTCACCAAACTCTGTACACTTATTGTTCTCATTAAACTGGACAACTTTCTCATTTACAGTCATTAGCTCTGACCAACAGGAAGTCAGATATTTTGGTTTAAATGTGGATTTTTCAAACATTCTTACGCACACAC
>NC_063044.1:18282792-18337792 GCF_018812025.1 Megalobrama amblycephala | reverse complement strand
TGAATTAGCATTTAAACCACAACATAACCTCACAACCGAATTGGAAAAAGTTCTCTCTCAAATGCTCCATTTACACGTGAATCGCTCTCAACACAACTTCCCAATGCTTTTTACGAAAATCAATGAGGGAAACATATTCCTCAAAATACGAATCGTAAGCATTAAAAGCAAAAAAAAAAAAAAGACAGCAGCATTAAATGTAGCATTAACACATCAATGCTTGGGCTACAACAGCAATACTCACAAACCATCCGCTAGCATGACAATGACCGAGAATAACCCACACGCTGAACAACAAAGGCTAGAGAGCATGCGCGAGAGACGTAATCACACTTCCTTAAATAACTTCCTACCTGGTTCCCTGTATATACGCTCATCAGCGCCACCCCCAGTACTAAATAGGAAAAGCACAAATCATTGACGAATGTCACAAATTTATATTTTCACATTGGTTAAAGAATTGTTAGGCTGCATATATTAGGTCAGCCGGAACTGGGAACGCTTCCTATAACGCCAGATGTAATGCTAATATTAGTCTCTCTGTTTATACCAAGGTTTACCGTAGTCAGCTGGATCCGGGCCGTATCCGGATCAGATGGAGGACCCATGCCTAGACACGACAACAACTCAGCCCTGAAGTGTCAGCAGAGATTGTATCAACTAGATCATCCCCTGTGAAGGCCTCACCAACACGACAGCCAGTGGCACAGACTCCCAACTAACATGCCATAACGGCATGATGAATACGATCTTCAACTAGATGGAACTGGATTAAATATTTTGACTATTGCGATCCCAATCGGATTTATGACCTGTAAATCTGCCTGAATCATAATTATGCACTGTTCGCTGTTGGCCAGAGGAGAACTGTCCCCCTGACTGAGCCTGGTTTCTCCCAAGGTTTTTTCTCCATTTTTGTCACCTGTTTGTTACCCATTGTCACCTGTTGGAGTTTGGGTTCCTTGCTGTTGTCGCCTTTGGCTTGCTTAGCTGGGGACACTTGATATTCAACAATGTTTTTGATCTGCCCGCATTGACACCTTTGTATGCAAACAGAACTGAGCTGGACGATGACATCACTGTTTTCTCCAGTGTTCATATATAGATAAATTACCAAAATTAATAACTATTGATTTTTACAACAGAATAAATCAATACTGATTTAAGCTGGACAATGACCACATTTTCTTTAAGAGCTGCTGTGCAGCCAAAATTATTTGCCAGTTATCACTGTAAAGCTGCTTTTGACACAATCTGCATTGTAAAAAGCACTATATAAATAAAGGTGACCTGACTTGACTTGACCGACTACATTCCCCATGATACTCCCTGGCACCTGTCCTTCATCAGCATTCCAATCACCACACTATAAAACCTCAGCACACACTCAGTGTTGCCAATTTAGGGATTTTGTCATTAGATTTAGTGACTTCCCCGCCCCTTTTGAGACTTTTTTTCAAATGTTTAGGGACAAATCTAGAAACCTTGGGCAAACCTAATCTAGATTCTTATTTTGCCCACTGATCTATTCACATTTATATAGATCAATGAATTTGCCATTATGATGTCATCTAGTAACATTTAGTTACCAGTTTTAGCTATTTTTGATTGAAAGCATTTGGCAACACTGCACACACTCACAGTCTTTGTCTGGCCTCATCTAAGAGCAACACTTACCTAGATATTTACCTTGTGAGTTGTAAATCTGGAATGCAGCCAATATCTGTGTTATCTCTAGCAAATGCATCAGACTGATCAAAAAGCATATTTCTGACTATTTCCTGTTCATTCTTCCCTAGATGTGACAAGTCAACTGGAGGGTGCCATTTATCTTTATTGGCATGCACAGGAGTTTTCCTGTTTTTGGACATGTTTCTTTGTTCTTCGACATGTTTCTCTGCTCAGCAGTGCTAAACTGAGCAAGCATGATTGGGGAAAATCTTGTCTTCGGGACTCAGAACTGGTAATGGACCTAATGTTCCTGCTCCACCAGGAACATCCACTAATGCTGGAAACATCTCTAAACGCTCAGTGCAACCATTTTCCACAATAGGCTGAAACAGCATTGTTCCACCACCCTGGCCAACCCCGAATCTGACACTTAACTTCTTGAATCTGTCCAGTGGGTAGAATTACACCACATTATAAGGTGTAGCAGCAAGAGTTATTTTCTGGAGAGCCGACTCTAGCGCTTCTACAGTAGACACACTGTAGTGATTTTTACTCCATTCACCTGTGATGTAATGATTTGTGATTACGTGTCACTTAAGGTGTGGTTATGAGTGTATCAGATGACCCCTTCCTCCTTTTGTAATGCGGGGCACCAGTCAAGAATACTATCTTAACAATTTAAGAACACTCCAAAAAGAGCTGTTCAATAATTCTGTTATAGATCCCTTGTCTCCCTGGACTCCATTTCCCAAGATCCTCCTGTTCTCCACACCTGCACTCACTTCCCTCGTCAGCTCCTCATCATCCCTCATCACCTGCACCTGGACTCTATTGTCAGCACTCCCATATATTGCACTCACTCCCTTCACTCCTCGTCTGTTCTCTGTTTGTGTTAGTGTTTTGTATGGTGTTCTCTGCCTTCGTTTATATTAAAGTATTGAATGTATTGTGGAAATCCGTATCTGCCTCATCTCTACACCAGCAAACGTAACAGAAGAACGGACCGAAGAACGACTGGATTTCCACAAAGGAAAGATGGAGACTTTCCCTGGCTTCCTGGCTCGTGCTCCTCCTATGCCTCTCATCCATCTGTCGGCCGGCGATCGCCTCATCGGGCTCCTGCAGGTTGGTCGTTCGCTGGAGAGGTATGTGGAGGAGTTCGTTGAGCTCGCTTATGTGTCTGACTGGCCTGAAGCAGTTTTGATCTCCCTGTTTCTGGATGGACTAGATGATGACACCATCCGTTTTAGTGAACCCGATTATCGTTTCTCCTTAAGCGAAACCATAAATTCCATTTTGTGGTTAAATGATTCCAAATTTATCGTTGATTGGGTTCAGGATGGGTGTCTGTCTCTAGTCCATCCAGAGACACGGTTGGCCGGGCCAGTCAGTCAACCTCCGGCTTCCTCCGCATACCCCTCCAGCGAACTCCCTGCCTGCCCCACACGGAACCCACAATCCTCAACTGGGTCCCGTAAGCGGAGGAGGAGGAAGCAAGCCGCTCCAGTATCTCCAGAGCCCGCTCCAGTATCTCCAGAGCCCGCTCCAGTGTCTCCAGAGCCCGCTCCAGTGTCTCCAGAGCCCGCTCCAGTATCTCCAGAGCCCGCTCCAGTATCTCCAGAGCCCGCTCCAGTATCTCCAGAGCCCGCTCCCTCCCTACGGGGATTCTAATTGTGTTTGAGGGCATGGATTGGCCCTCTGTTCCAGTCTCCGCCGAGCCAAGTTCTCCAGTCTCCGCCGAGCCGAGTTCTCCAGTCTCCGCCGAGCCAAGTTCTCCAGTCTCCGCCGAGCCAAGTTCTCCAGTCTCCGCCGAGCCAAGTTCTCCAGTCTCCGCCGAGCCAAGTTCTCCAGTCTCCGCCGAGCAAGCCGCTCCAGTCTCCGCCGAGCAAGCCGCTCCAGTCTCCGCCGAGCAAGCCGCTCCAGTCTCCGCCGAGCAAGCCGCTCCAGTCTCCGCCGAGCAAGCCGCTCCAGTCTCCGCCGAGCCTGCCGCTCCAGTCTCCGCCGAGCAAGCCGCTCCAGTCTCCGCCGAGCAAGCCGCTCCAGTCTCCGCCGAGCAAGCCGCTCCAGTCTCCGCCGAGCAAGCCGCTCCAGTCTCCGCCGAGCAAGCCGCTCCAGTCTCCGCCGAGCAAGCCGCTCCAGTCTCCGCCGAGCAAGCCGCTCCAGTCTCCGCCGAGCAAGCCGCTCCAACCCTCTCCGAGCCTGCCGCTCCAACCCTCTCCGAGCCTGCCGCTCCAACCCTCTCCGAGCCTGCCGCTCCAACCCTCTCCGAGCCCTCAGCTCCAGCCGCCGCCGAGCCCTCAGCTCCAGCCGCCGCCGAGCCCTCAGCTCCAATATCCACCGCCGAACCAACCGCTCCATGCGCCGCCAAACCAGCTCCATGCTCCTCCACCCACATATTGACTTTATTCCTTAGACTCCTCAATATGATCATAAACCTCTCCAAGTATTTTTTGGGGGGGGCCAAGTACCCGTGGGTGGGGGACATGTGGGCGCCACACATGTGGGTGGGCCTCCGCCGTGGCAGCCCGCTGCACCTGACCCTCCATGGCAGCCCGCTGCACCTGACCCTCCATGGCAGCCCGCTGCACCTGACCCTCCATGGCAGCCCGCTGCACCTGACCCTCCATGGCAGCCCGCTGCACCTGACCCTCCATGGCAGCCCGCTGCACCTGACCCTCCATGGCAGCCCGCTGCACCTGACCCGCCATGGCAGCCCGCTGCACCTGACCCTCCATGGCTGCCCACGGCTCCAGACCCGCCATGGTTCATGGATCCGCCCTGGAGACCTCCGTTCCTGTCCGCTCCTCTCCCTGCACCTGCATGAGGTCTCCAGGGCGCCCGCCCCCCCTACTGGGAGTACTGTTATAGATCCCTTGTCTCCCTGGACTCCATTTCCCAAGATCCTCCTGTTCTCCACACCTGCACTCACTTCCCTCGTCAGCTCCTCATCATCCCTCATCACCTGCACCTGGACTCTATTGTCAGCACTCCCATATATTGCACTCACTCCGTTCACTCCTCGTCCGTTCTCTGTGTTAGTGTTTTGTATGGTGTTCTCTGCCTTCGTTTATATTAAAGTATTGAATGTATTGTGGAAATCCGTATCTGCCTCATCTCTACACCAGCAAACGTAACAAATTCAGAATTAATATAAAATGGAGGGAGTCGGTCAACTGATTTATCTGAAGGATTTGTGAGTCTGGTCAACTAGTAGAGTCTTTGGTCATCAACACAAGGAAGACACAGTTATAATAATATCAATGAAATTTATTAACAATAGACATGCAAGAGTAAATACCACAACGATTAATAATGAAATAATGAATATGCACTTCTAAAAGATAGTAAAATAATAATCAAAGGACAATACTAAATTAAATCATAGAAACACATAAATGAAGTGAACACAGAATGGATAAATGCAGTGCTGTTGAACTGAATGTAGAAGGGAAGAGAATCGTATGGGAATGCTTCTTATGGAAGGCACCTAATGACTCTGGTAAAATGGTGATAAATAATTGCTTATTTATCATTCAACAAATAATATCCCTATTATTTGTCACAAGCTGACCTCAAGTGGCTGTTATCTAAACAGGTTAGAATAACATATGCTGCATGCATAAACTAATGCCAAGGTCTCTAGAAAAGAGGTTTGGTAAGTTTATATTTACGTTCCACACAGTCGGGTGATCAATCCGGTAGCAGAGACGTCTTCCACTGATGATGCAGGCTGCGCGCAGTGGGAGGGCACGTAGTTGCGATCCAGAAGTCGTGCCACGCTGGGCTGGAGGATGCTGAACTTCGGTTGCGCCAAAAGGGTCCTTTAGGATGGATTGGGCAGCTGGGTCAGATGAATCTTCACAGGTTCCTTTGCAGACTGGCTATGTCGCTGAGGAGCTGTGTGGTACAGGCAATGTCTGCCGATGCAGGCAGGAGCCGTAAGGGTCAGATGAAGTCCCTCAGTGCTGGGGCCCTTTTTGCAGCTAGAGTGCAGCTGAAAGCAATGTAAAAGGTTTTGCTCGCGAAAGCTTCACCTTAACCGTCTTGTAGTCTCTTTCCTTGTCAGGTCAGAAACTCAGGATGTGGAGTGTCTGTTAATGTCTCCTTCCCTGTAGAGCTGGAAACGCAGAACAAGGGTGTGTCTACCCGGGGGACATATTTATCCCTTTCTGATGAGGAAGAGATTGAAATGTGGCGCCTTGCCAATCCTGGAGTGTGATTGGCTACTGTTATCTGAAGCAGCCCCGGTGTTGCCCACCCTGGTGTGGAACTCATTTGCATAGCATAAAGTACAGTGTTAAAATAGTGTCTTTAACATTTTACCCATGCATTATTTCTTTACCAAACCTCTTTCAAATTATTAAAGGCATCGTAGGGAACAAATAGACACCAAACACGATATGAAATGGTTAAATCATTGTCCATGCATTTGTTTATTTGTTAACAGGTCTGTCCCATGACCTGCTGTTTTAACAGTCAGTAACCATTAACATAAACTGTGCTTTGCATGAAGACAGAGTGGATGTGGCGCAGTTTAGATCAAATGAAGGCCTCCAAACATAGGTATGAATGGATTTAGATAGATCTCTGTGGCTTCTCTTTATTTCAGTCACTGCTGCTCAATCCAGGAGGTCCTGAAGAAATTTTTATGGCAGTCCTTGCCTAAACCTTAGGAATGAGTTTGGTGGTTAGAGTCAATGTGTCGTCTAATGAGAAGTCCTCTCCTTGGTTTTGGTGGGTGCAGAAGGTCCCTCTTCCTGCTCTGGAAGAGGTGTCTGGTAGTTGTCCTAACATCTTATCTGATGTTGCTGAACATTTGTTTATGTCCATTCACCAAAGATCCAATCACAGTGTGGCACATCTTCTTACACACCAGCAGTTAGAGAGGGGCCCTGTCGTAAACTGGTCCCTGGAATGCCATCTTGACTGTTGTTCACAACAACACTGACACCTAAAGCTTCTTACACACCAGCAGTTAGAGAGGGGCCCTGTCGTAAACTGGTCCCTGGAATGCCATCTTGACTGTTGTTCATAACAACACTGACACCTAAAGCTTATTCCTGGAATCAACTTTTTAATTCTCATTGACATTTTCTTTAATGATCTCTGCTATGAAATTGCTACCTAAAACAGGACAGCTACAGATTCAATTGATTAAAAGTGGGACCAGTGTCCATGATTCTGACTACAGATCTGAAGGTCAATTTCAGCCTAGTCTCAGCCTCATGGCCATGGACCGTTGGCTGAACATCTGATGCATATGGCACACAAAATTGGAAACACTTCAAGAGTTTCAATGTCGTCATCTGATTGAATTCTACAGGATTTCCGGGAGACGTGCACGTTGCGTTCTTTAACGGTCCACCTGGAGACAAAGACGCTAAACCCCATCACAACCACCGTTGTGTTAACAACTGTGACAATGAGTGCTTATCAGGATCAACTAAACGCTGGTATTTTAAAAGTATGTGAAGTATGTAAAGTTTACTGCATAGACTTTGAAATATGTCCAAGAGTTTTACACACTGGTCTGTTATTGGGACATTGACATTACATTTTCATGCCCCTAATCATCACACGAAACTAAAAGAACTGTAACTGGTTGCTTTGCAAGTCAGTCAGATGGCTTCTGGGCATTCCTTTGCAATTAACCTGTTAGCCAGCACCCCCGCTTTTGGAAAATCCCAAAAAATGACATACCCAAACTAAAACAGATACAGTTCATGAACCCTTTGCACTAAAAGCACAAGTAAGGTCTCATTTGAAAGCAGACACTTTGCAGTTTATGGTAAACTCACTCATAATTAATTATTGTCACAATGAAGAAAATAGTTAAAAATAGCTTTGAAATTTTTAAAAGTTATTATAAATGTATTTTTATGAAATATATTTATGAAAATAAAAGTGAAGTTGGCCTTGTGGCAATCTAGAAATGCACTGCAGCTAAAGCCACATGTCTGACCATGTTATATTTCAAATCTGAAGATTATTGGTTTAAAACTCTGAGTTTTATTACATGTTTTTCAAGACCATGTCATGAGACTTTATTTAGAAAGGACTCTAAAATGTTAACTGATGTTTATTGTCATCTATTCAAGGGTATTGTCTATATTGTGTTTGTGGTGCTAAGTGCCCCATTCAGTTTCAGTCTCTCCTGAACACATTCACACCTCTCCAGCCAGCTTATGGCTCTAATTATTCTTTTCTTTTGTCTCTATTATAATTCCTGATGTTCTATTCAAGATGATTTAATCCCTCATTTCATTCACCAAACTTCTCACTTCACCTTCTTTCAAACTGTATCTAATGCCCTTCTTGGAAAAAAAAAGAGAGAAAAAAGTGAGCTTTACGATTCAAAATGATTTATTTACATTAGCTCAGAACAGGTGCATCTCTGGGCTCGTTAGCATATTAGCTTAACACACCAACAAAACACGACATTTATAAGATTAAAGCCACGTTTTTGCTCCAAACTTACTAGTTGATTGTTTTAAATAACCTTCTGTGACGTGGTGTGGCTTCGGATCAAAAATCAGACAGAAAATATATCATTGTATGCTATTCTGCACAATGAGAAAAGCTATCTCGATTAGCATTGCATTATAAATATAATCTACTATTATGAATAGCTGCTGTTCTGCAACCTGGGCTTTTACCCTGTCATGGCGTGAAGAACACAGATAAACCACATATCGTCACAATCGTGTATTTATTACTTTCAAAAGTGACGTTCTGTATGTTTATATCAATGATTATAGCGATGTCTGGTAGCCTCTGTTAGTTCCGTGTATGTCACATGATTGCCTCTTGTTCATGATGTGTTATTTGTGGACTAATGGTGCACAGAGCACCCTCCGGCTGCAGGTATGAGTTAAAAACACAGTAGTCAGTGTATACAGCGCTCATATAATGACAACAGCATGTTTTGGGTAAAAATTGAATATATATTACTCCTCTGGACAATTGACATAAACGTATGACAGTCCATCAATATTTCTCCAAATGTGCATGCTTTTAAGCTAAAAGCCCCGAGGGATGTTATTCTGTGGAGTTTTTTTCATGACGATCTCACAGAGTTTTTTTCTCAATGGCTGAAGCTGACGCTCATATTTTAATGAAAAGGTAACGACTCCGTTTCTCATATTCATAACTCCCGACGCATATTAACAAATAACGGTCACTATACGATGTTGATAATAAAATAAAGATTAAAAATTGAAGCTCGAGTCTTAGATCTTTTTAATGATGTATAGTTTGTCAAGGTAATTACATTAAATCTAACAGTAAATTTGAGCTAATTTAAACAAAGAAGCTTCGGCGTGTCAGCGCACCAGTGCAGGTTAACAGGTTAAAGCTGCTATGGAGCCCAGACCTTCAGCCTTCAGTCTGAAGGTCTGACTATGCAAGATTCATTTCAGCCCAACCTTCAAAAGGTATCTCAATACCATTAACTGCAGTTATTTCCATGGACTGACTGGTGAATATAGACTCAATGGGCTGTATTTTGACACTAGATAATTCTCTATCCATCCATGCCTTTCCTACCATTGTCACCTGGGTGCCAGAATTCAGCAACATTTGAAGAGGTACACCATTAATCGAAGTACGAACCATACATCTCTTGCCAATAAGTTGAGTTACTTGTCAATTTGGGTCGACCTGACATTGTAGGTTTGAATCTTCCATCCAGACAGGTGCAACATTACCAGGTTCAGCAGCTCTGCCGTCTGGAGCTGATAGCATGTCATTAAGCAGGTCAAAAAGGACAAGTTGAGTTATGCCCTCATCTTCTGCAGATTTTAGCTTTTTCTGATATAGTTGACGATTGGGTCATACAGTTCAGGTCCACTTAGATCTTCCACATGGTAAGTTTCATGACCGTTTTCTATCAAACTTCCAACAGTCTGCAGCTGACTTAGACTCAAATCTGAAAGTTTGATCTTGAAGACCAGCACCTGGCATTGGCTTAAAGTAGTCTTCTTCATGTATCATGTGTTCTTTGCATGATACTTTCATGCAATGTTCAATGGTGTAATAGTTACTGTTTTACTGTTCTATTATTTAATAATACTACTGTGTGCAATATTATCTGTAATACGTGCAATATTTCCTGCAATATGTGCAATATCACCTAAAATATGTGCAATATTATCTGCAATATGTGCAATACCACCTGTGTGCAATACGTACTTTCCCTCATCTGTATTTATATATTGTGTTGTGTATATACTTGTAATATTATAGTATGTCTTATTCGTCTATTCTTTTATATATTTCCACTTATTTTTTATTTTATTTTTCATGCTGCTGTAACAAAGAAATTTCCCACTGTGGGACGAATAAAAGTTTATCTTATCTTATCTTACTTGACACAGCAGTTTACCCTGAAACACTGGGCACAGGACATTTCAATTACAATGTTCCCAGGTGAAATGTGCTGGGTCCCAGACGACCCCCCAATTTTTACCACCCTCAGACCAAGGGGATATCTTGGCTGACAGCAAAGGACACACAGGCACAGTGTACCTTACCTGTGAAACCATAAAAGAGAGAGACAAAATTAGACAAAATGTTCCCTTGTCTCGTCAGTTTACTTCTGAGATCTCAAAATATGCTCTCAACGACAAATGCAGAAAAGTTAGTTCATGACCTCAAGGCTAGATTATTGTAATGCTCTACTGGGTGGTTGCCCTGCACTCTTAACTCCCTCGAGTCGGAGGTATCGCCGGCGATACCACCTCGTTTTTTTCTTACCAGTGTGAAAGAGACTCAAAATACTCCGTCAATGTTGCACATACAATAAAGAGTTATACACCATTTTAATCTGTGAAATATCTTCTTTTATTTGTGTACACTCAGAGTAAAGACAAAATGTTGTGCTTTTTGAAAAATAAAGAAAACTAACATGCATGATCTCTCGTCTCCCTCTGAAGGAAGTCCAATCTGATAGTTCTCAGAAAATGAAGTGTAACTTAGTGAATACTAATCACAAAAAAATTAGACTTATGTCTAAAGAAACATTGAAATGTCAGGTTTTAAATCGTGTAAGTCAAATCGAAAACAAATATTCTCTGTTTATGTAATCTGTATGAAAAGAGAGCCATGTCAGACGCCATGTTTTTATTACCTTTCTGGACATGGACAGTGCACCGTACCTACGCTTTCAATGGAGGGACAGAAAGCTCTCGGACTAAATCTAAAATATCTTAAACTGTGTTCCGAAGATGAACAGAGGTCTTACGGGTTTTGAACGACATGAGGGTGAGTCATTAATGACATAATGTTCATTTTTGGGTGAACTAACCCTTTAATATGTTTATGAACAACTGAAAAAAGCACTTTTTTCATTTGCTCCAGTTAAATAGTGTTCATGTTATAGGTCCTAAATTTCAGAGAGGGGTTGCAGGTATTGCACATAATTTTACTCATTCCCGCAGCGTGCGCACCACTGATCTATATAAGCACATAAAGCTGCCTCTTAAACAGCTTGCAAGTACCAAATTGAGCTCTTTGTCATGGCTTTTAACACCTGAATGTTCAAGTACACAAAAAATTATGCCCATCTTGGTGAGTATTTAGGTGAACACAGTCAGTTTTGGAATGTAAATAGTTGAAAAAGAAAAAACATGTTGTATTTCAGTATAGTGGATCTGTGCATAAGCATGCCTAATAAACCTGCTGCTGTATGTAATGTTAATCAAGAAACAAAAGATAAAAAGAAAATCACTGCTTTTGACTGAATAACTTTTATAACTTTAATTATAAACATTAATCTGTATTTATTTTTTTACAATGAAGGATAACCAGTGTTATTTTACATTTGATTAATTATTTAATTTCTATAGTATTACTTACCTGATTACTACTGACCCACCTGAAAAACTTAAAGCCATGTTTATTTCATGTCCTTATTCTATTGTATTTACAGTATTTCTGTCATGACAACTATCTGAGTGTTTGGCATGGTAATGGGTATGGCAATATTGATATGTTTAGTCTTGCTACGCTGCTGCTGCTTTTATTGCTGCTGCTGCTGTAGGTTATTGCTGCTGCTGCAGGCAAGAACTGGATTTGATACTGCCAATACATACATGACACGCTGCTGTGAGCAAGTAAGACATGCTGCTGCTGTACAATATAGTGTACATGAATTACCCATAGCAGATCTATACCGGTGGAGCTGGGGAAGGTGGAGGGTTTCTGAAAGTGTGCTGCACTGCTAAGGCAAACACTACCAAAGTATTTTGAAGGTTGAGCATGCAAGCTCATCAGCTACTGATACAGCACGAACCAATCAGCTGTGCCTTATAAATAACGATGAAATTATGACCAGGATGAGTTAAAGGACCTAGTAGCCTGAGCATCTAGAGTTTCATGCCAGAACTTTGTATTTGTGTTATTACTTGCAATTTATTTGTTCTTATTTTATTACTGGTGATTTATTTTAGTTCAAAGTTTCAAATAAAGCCTCCCTGTGCTGTTTGTAAGATTTTGCAACAAAATTACCCAAATTATTAAGGAATTTGTCACAGAAAAGAAGACTGGATACAATTGCAAGTTAATATCTCTTTAATAGAGCTTCACGCCAGGTAAGTAGACCACAAAACACACAGCAGCAACACAGACAGCAGGAGAGGGGTAACACAGGGACTTCGATGGGCGATGAAGTGTCCGTGATGAATGATGGTCCTGAATGGTGAGTCCGTGTGTCCGTGTGAGTATCCGTGAATGAAATCCAGAACGAGTAATCCAACGAGACAGACAGGTAACAGGAAACAGCAACGAGAATCCAGTCCAGGAACAAGAAACACGAGAAACAACGGGACAACACCAGGACTACAACAAACGATCTGACAAACATGAGACGAAAGACAAGGCGTTAAATAGGCAGGTGTAATGATCCACAGCTGCCGCTGATCAGCAATCAGCGGCGACGCCCACACAGAACAATCAAGTGACACATCCCAAAACCTACACACAGACAACAGTATGAGACAGCGGATTAGTGAACCGTGACAGAATTAAATGAGTGACGTATAACCATTTTTGCTGGGGGGGCCTGGGGAGTAATGATAGTGCAAGAGAGCACTGTTCATTCACTCCCCCCACCTACATTTCCTGCCGGTACTGAGGCTTGAACCCACAACCTTGGAGTAACAAGCCAGACTCTCTAACCATTAGGCCACAACTGCCCCCTATGACACAAGTGAGATAATAACAAATATCTATATAGCAGTCTTCCCCATGGTATCGAAAATGGTATTGAATACATATATTTTTCAAGGGATACATATCAAAGTTAGAAATTCCAGTATCGTGATCTCACTACTGTACATCGCATACATTTTAAAATCTTTCTAATTACTTACAAGGAATGGTTTAGCTTCTCAGTACTTGAGCGAGTGTATGTCTGTTATTTTGGTGCTGTCAGTGTCAGTTCATCTATTAGCATTGTCATACCGAAACTGGGAACACGTCCCATAACAGCCAATGTACGTTACATTGTAATATTAGCATCTATGCTAATATTAGTCTCTCTGTTTATCCAAAGGTTAATGTAGTCAGCCTTATCCAGTCCGTATTCAGATCAGATGGTGGACCTGCACCTAGACAAGACCACAGTGCAGCCCTGAATGTCAGCAAAGATCCTGTCAATTAGACAATCCCCTGTGAAGACCTCATTGAGACAAAAGCCATCAGCACAGATCCTCAGCAAAGACCACAAGAACCAGACAAGTCCTCTGCACAGACCCATGACCAACTTCATCTCCATACTGGCGTGATGAAGCCGATCTTCAAGCAAAACAAACTGGATTAAATATTTGAATGCTACTGATTCACAATCTGATTCTGACTTGTGATGCATCCAGAATCATAATCACACCATGTTCATTTGTTGGCCAAAGGAGGACTGGCCCCCAGACTGAGCCTGGTTTCTCCCAAGGTTTTTTTCTCCATTCTGTTACCCAATGGAATTCGGGGTCCTTGCCACTGTCGCCTCTGGCTTGCTTAGTAGGGAATTTTTATATTCAACAATATTATTTATTTGACCACACCTACACAATTGGATGACAACTGAACTGAGTTTGACGATGACATCACTGTTTTCTGAAGAACTGCTTTATTGATGAAACAAACTAATAACTAATTATTAATAATTGTTGATCTTTATAACAGAACTATATCAACACTGAACTAACTTCAGCTGAACAATGACACTATTTTCTTTTATAGCTGCTGTACAGCTGAAATTAATTCTGTTTGCATCATTGAATCATTATCCTGTTATCATTATAAAGCTGCTTTGAAACAATCTGTACTGTATAAAGCACTATATAAATTTAGGTGACATGACTGTAAGCATTCTGCATGTTACATACAAATATAACTTCATACATCTGCACTTTTACTAACATAATGTAGGTATACATATACATCTGCATTTCAAAAACAGGAAATATCTGATCTGAGTCATGCTTGGTGGCTCCAGTGTGTCATCGACAGTTATTATAGTGTTAGGGGCGGGGCCATGCTCGGAGGCTCCAGTGCGTCATCGAGCCACTGTTTTAGCCCCGAACACAGAATTGGTGAAAACTTCACAATTCAATACTACAGAGTTCACAGTCTTTCTAATGTGTTTCAGCAATAAATTTGTAACATAATGTGTTTAGAAACAATTCTCAGAATTGACTTTACAGGGACTTTAACTGATTTCTTGTTTGACCCCAACTTCATTCTTTTGTGTGACTAACTGAAGAATGAAAACTGATGCCGTCACCTGAAAATGGAAAAGTCCTATCCCATCTTGGTCATGGGCATGCGCTTGAGGCTAAAGAGGACCCCACCTCCTGCATGAATTGTCTGTCAGCTCATGCCAGGGAGGCTCGTTGGCGCTTCTTTTGTGACAAACATTCCACAAGGGGTGTGGCCACTTCATAGGTCTTATTCAGGGGGGCATCTTTAGCAGAAGTCTGTGAATGTTGAATGGTTGAATGTTGCAACAGGTAGCTCTGTCAGTGACGCAGTGTTGGCTTGGCTTAAGTTGTTTCGCTCATCTTAGTTTAATTTATCCCAGGCTAGAGGGCTAAGATAGCTCACATTTTATGTTGTTATGATCTTCTTTGTATCTGGTGAGTTGACCTGAGTTTCCTTCATATTCTGGTAGTCAGCGACTGGCTGGACCAGATTTATTGGTTCTTTCTTAATTTTGTATTTATTTGAAGGGGCTGTATATAGTTGTACAGTTGTATATAGTTCATTTGGTGAACCAGCAGGCTCTCCCTTGTAAGGAGGGCTACACAGTTATTATATCGAGCCTATGTCCTCTTTGCGATGTGTCTTACAGACCATCCCATACATATGCAATATGTATCTGGGTGGAGAGATAGTCTCGATATGATAGAGAACAGTAGGTTACAGTGTAACCATCTCTCCACCAGATGGTCGCTCTGAGAAGTGTGTCATCAAATAGAGGAAGATGTGCGCACTCTCCGGGTTTACATAGACTATGCTGCGCATTCAATAGGCTAGAGTGTCTTACCAAGTGTCCACATCACATGCCATCTATGGTGTCATAAATCCCATAACATATGCAATATGTATCTGGGTGGAGAGATAGTCTCTCATTCAGAGAACCATGGTTACACTGTAACCTACTGTTCTCATTTTCAATATAGTGACCTGGCTTTAACAAAACCAAGATAAAGGGTTTGGTTCCCAGGCAACACACATTGGCATGCAATCACATGCAGCAGCTGCTCGCCAAGCAGCGCGGGTATATAATGAGCAGTAGGTGCGTTGCATCTTCAGCTTTTCACTTCGGGCACTCAACATGATTTCAAAAACAACACATCCCAGCGCCAGATCGCCTATTATTAACACAAATTGATAATCAACTAGAGGTGTTTCTTTTGTATTAGATATCCGCGAGATGCCACGAGATGTTTCAAAAAGTGGTGGGGACAATATCGACCCTTTCAAAAAGTGGTGGGGACATGTCCCACCCGTCCCACCCGCAAATTACGCCTATGTGAGAAAGTATATCATAATAGGGATAGACCCTCACCCACTTTTAGGGAGGCTGCTGAAAAGCACTATTCCATTATCCATGTGTTTGTCAAAATAAAATCTAGGTCTTTCTAACTTGTATAACATGATGTGCTATGCACTATCTTTTTTCTATATTCAGTGTAGCAAATAAATAGGTAATAAGGGTAGATTAAATAATAAAACAATTTCAGCCACTTGCAAAGCGGTGTCTTTAGTTTCAGGCCTACTTAAAAGTGTTGTTGAAGTGCCTTTAAGAAATATTTATATATTCTGAGATTGCTGTGAGTGCAATCTTTTTGAAACAAGTGAAACAATGAGCGAGAGATGAAAAAAAGCAAGCTGTGTTAATGGACTTGAGCGGTTCCTGCTCAGGCTCAGGTCAGACGCTGAGCTTGGTGCAGTGGCAACGGACATTTTTCTCTGTCAGGCTCACAGGAGTTGGTATAAAGAAGCCAGCTGTCAGGCCTCATGGAACCTGGCCTCTAATTAAAACAGTGGAAAATTAGATAACTCCACAAATTCATCACTGCTGCCGCTGGCAGTCAGGACTGCGCTCTGGGGGCTGCCACCCACCTTTTGTTTACATCAGGGAGATTTGGCTGCATAGCGCTGTGTTTTTAGAAGTTTTTCACTCTAATTTTTCAAATGGGCTACAAGAGCTTTCTCATGTCTCTCATGATGGAGCTGATGGAGGTAAGCCCAATAACCTCCACCTCCCCTAATCCATTTTACACACGTCTGCCTTGTTACACCCTCATTTATTAGACGCTAATGAAGGTTCTGAGTGCTGTGATGTCATGTGTTGGCAAACAGAGAGAACATGTCCACTCACTCCCCACTCATTTTCCCTCTCATTAAGAGCTATATGGTCTATATGTCCAACAGGTACTGCAGCACAGAATCCAGGTTTTTGGAAAATGCTTCTAGAACCCAATTGTTTAAAACGCTCACAGTTTTCAGTGCAAAGGATTCTGGGAAGGTCTGATTGGTCAACCCTGTGCTCTTGAAATCTGGTCTGGAGTGTAGCCACTGCCCACTAGAACAATCGGTAACACTTTATAATAACTGCACACTATGAAGCATTAGTTAAGCATTAGTAAACAGTCAATTCATCATTTATAAAGCATAATTAAGTATTAATAAGCAGTTTATAAATACATTATAAATGCTTTGTTCTTGATTTATAAGCATATCTATAAAGTGTTTAATAATTGTATTTTCATACTTTATTAATGATCAATTTATCATTTCTAAATTAAGTATTACATGATTTACAAACCGGTTATTTAGGAGTTGTCAATGATTCATAAGATCATTTAAGAAATATAAGTAAATGATTAATAAACTATTTAAACATACATTTATGCATCTTATTATTTAGACATATAATAATAGTTACTAAGTGTGTTATTAAATGGTTTATTAACACATTTCTAGTGTACTTCATGATTAATTCAGGTAGTTATAAAACATTTAGTAGTTGTCAGTTAACTATTTCTGTGAGCTCATCTAAAGTGAGGAAAATTTATGCCTCGTAAAGCTTTACAAAAGAGATTTAAAGGCTCAGGTATCTTCTGCACTGCTGTTCTCTAATGTTTTAAAGTTAGTACTGAGGTAGTTTTGACACGGTGAAATATTTTATTATATTATTATTGTTTTATAAACAATATGTTGTTGTATTTTGGCACTTCTGTAAACCAGTGTTGGCACTGGTAAAATTTTATTCAGCAATGTTTACACTTTACTGAAATGTATTTTTATATCAGATTGCATAGGCTTAGTTTCATTTTACTTCACAGTTATGTTTTCTGGAGGAGTACATGGATTTTTATTTTCTGTAAAATTGCAGAGGTTTACTTTTAATTTTATATCAAGTTACCTGTCGTAAAGTTTCATTTTTCCCCCTTGAAATAAACATTTCTATGTTCTGTATCCTTTAAATCTCCTTTATAAAAGCTTTACGAGGCATGAATAGTCCTCACTTTAGATGAGCTCACAAAAATAGTTAACTGAACACTACTAAATGTTTTATAACTACCTGAATTAATCATGAATTACAGTAGGAATACATGTTAGTAAATCATTTATAAACACACTGAGTAACTATTACTATATGTCTAAAAAATAAGATGTATAAATGTACATATAAATAGTTTATTAATAATTTACTTACACTTTTTAAATGATCTTATGAACCACTGACACCTGATAAATAACTGGTTTGTAAATAAGTAAATTCATCATTTAGAAATGATAAATTGATCATTAATAAAGTATGAAAATACTATTATTAAACACATTATAGATATTCTTATAAATCAAGAACAAAGCATTTATAGATGTATTTATAAACTGCTTACTAATGTATATTAATGTTTTATAAATGATTAATTAACTATTTGCTAATGCTTAACTCATGCTATGAAGCATTAGTTATTCTAAAGTGTTACCGAACAATCCAAATGATACCTACCTTTTGACTCTCCTTGCTACAGTTTTGGAGTTATGAGTCTTTTTGTGTGTGTCGCTCCAAAAAAAAAAAAAAAAAAAAAAAAAAAAAAACCTCTAAAAAAGCCTTTGGGTCTTAAAGGGTTAAGAGACATCTCAAGGCATTATAAGATATTATCTATATAATGTAGGTAACAATATAATAAGATAACCTTGTTTAAAATGGGTTTGGCTAAAAGAAAAATTTAGTTTTGTCTATACTACTAGGTACTATACTTTATTGACTGGGTTAAATAGAATTGCATTATTAAAAAGAGACTAAAATGAAATTTTCATCGACTAAAATTAGACTAAAATGTCATCAGTCATGGATAATAAAATGCTCAGACTTTTAGTCGACTGAAACTTCACTAGACTAAAAAGAGTATGAACGTGACTAAAACTAATAAAAACTAAAATGTCAGCTTGACACAAAGACTAAACTAAAACTAAAATTAAAATAGGCCGCCAAAAACAACACTAGTTCCAAACCTGTATAAGTTTACTTTTTATGAAACACAAACGGATAAGGTGTTAGGTAAAGGTCTCTGTTTCTGTACATACAAGGAAATTGAATGATTTATAGGCAAGCTTTAACAAAGAAAAAAAAAAAGCGCCATAAATATATCTTAATAGTAGTCCTTATGATTCATGTCTTCTGAATTCAAACAATAGCTTTTGTTGTTCACAGATCTTTTTCCCTCTGATGGAACTCTTTAAACTTATTTGTGGTTGCAATTTGCAAACATGTTGTGTTCTGATTAGTCACGTGACAGGTGAGACTCATATGGAATTTGCTGTCAGTGATGTCAAACCTAGTGCGACACATCTAAAAGGCGCCATTGAATTTGAGGGCTGCGGCAGAGCAGAAGAGTAGAAAAAAAAAAGACTAAAATGTGTCATACTGGTCTCTAATATGTATTAATAGTAACTTTCAAAGACACAGAATGTACATTTTTGTACATTTGGATAGGTGCTGAAATGTACAATATGGATGATGTAAGTGAAGGTAATATGTCAGGTTTATTGATAGCAGTAGAACAACACAGACGAAGGAGAATCCAGGTGAGTAAACGTATTGATGGAAAGTCTTAGATAATGTCGTATCTGTATACTGAAGTCTTTTTCTATTCCAGGGCATGGAGCATAGCTGAAGAGGCAGAAGATGATCGCTAGCAAAGGCAGAGAGTAATCCAAGGAACAGGTCAGTAACGACCAGGTAAGGTTGAGACCCGACAGTGAGTTGAAGGGGAGAAGTGCTGCTTTATAGTGCTGGTGGGTGATTGCTGACAGGTGCTCGTGATCAGTAGTTGGGTGATTGGGACCTAATGACAGTGGTGAGCGGAGACGGTGGTGGCTGTGTAGACTCCCTGACACTTGGCAGCATTTAAACATAGCATTATTACGTTTTTACAGTGGTGCCAAAAGTAGTTAAAATGATGATGAGTTGCAGTTGCAGTCCTCTCTGGCGGTAATGATTTTTAATGGGGTATAGAGCAGAATTTAAGTTATTAATCCATGAAAATATTAATCTGCCTTCTCTCCTGTGAAAGTGCACACTCATTTCAAATGGCAATCTACTGAAACACGGCATGTCAAGCAGGTAAGAGCCTGTAAACAATGTCATAATGCTTCTCGAGGGCGCAACTTTCAAATTTGAATCATAACGAGCACAGGCTTTGTCCGTGATGGTCGCTGCTGAGAATGAAGATGAGGATTGCCGAATAAAGGGCTGAATTTGGGTCTGTTCCTTGCAAACATATGGATTCTAAAGATTTGGAGTACAGCAAACAAATCAAAATTGGTGTGGATTGTGAATTTATGTTGTTTGTGACACATTTTATGTCTCACAGCAAACAAACTAAATATTACAAAATGGTTAAACAATTACAGAAATGTTATTCATTTTAAGGTTTTAAAGTGTAGTCTTGTTTAACATTATGTAATCTTTCTAAATGAGTTTTCAGCACGTCACGAAAAAAAAATGTTATTTCATATTAAGTAGATGAGTAAACTCACACTGCAATAAATGCGACTAAAATCATGTATTGATATGACAATTGAATACAACAGAATCAAAACATTAATGCCACTATTAGGATTAGGGCCCAGGACCCCAAATCAGCCTCAGACCCCAGAGGTTTAATAATAAGAATTCATACACAGTCACACTTGGATACGTAAATAAGTTTTATTTCTGCCAATACACAAGTATTTTACATTTTATTGCTATAAATACGTCAAAACACGTGAAACGTACGTGAAAACATAAGTAAATGTATGTGTGGTAGAACCACACTTTACGTAAAAATACACACATATTCTCATGAGATCACTTTGGTCATACACTAATGCCATTTATTTATTTATTTATTTATTTATTTATTTATTTATTTATTTATTTATTTATTTATTTATTATCTTTTCAGCACATTATTCATTCAGAAAGAAAATAATATGAGATCTAAATGACATAAGGGGTAAATGATGACAGAATATCATTAAATAATAATCCCTTTCAGAGTTTCTGTCCATCAAACCTGTCACATACACAGCAGTGGCCTACATTGAGACTTCATGTGGGGTCTGACCTGGTGGTCTTTCTCCCCCTCCAAAGGGAGGCAACTCCATGTAAACACACTCCACCTCCCTCATCCATCCAACTGCCTGCCTAGCTGAACGACAGCGCTCAATGAGGACATAAGCTCAAGTGGACAGTCATTGATGTTTGTAATCACTCTCTCTCTCTGGGTTGAATGCCTTTTAAGAGAAACTCTAGCCCTGTATAGTGACTCTAACCATTTGTTACTGGTTTTCCATAGTCATTTTGATTAAACAGACATCCCACAGCAAGGCTGACTTGGCTTGTGGCTCAATTCACTCTGACAATAAGAATAATTTAGAATAAAGCTGTAAGCCACCCTGGACCATGCGTTACACTGATGTCACCACAGGGAAGAGGTATAAGCAACAGAGTGCCTAAAACTCCCTGTGTAACATTTTGAGTGGTTTCATAAATTGGCAGTCACAATAATATGATAAAAGACACTATTGTTCAATACAATTTAATAATTATAATAATATTTATCAATTTAGCTGGAATATTTTCTTTAAATTCAAATACATTGGTGTAAACTGCTGAAAATGTTGGTAACACTTTAGAATACTGATCCTTCATTAATGAATAACTACACAGGAACAAATGAGTAATGCATTATTAACACTCTAGTAACTGCTATTAACTAACAATAAACTCATTAATGAAATAGTAAGTAATAGTGCTCAGTTGAATGTGGTAGTTCACTATTAGTTAATCAGTAAATTATTATTTTTTTTCATACCTCCCAGAGAACTAAGAACTACTAAATACATGTTCATAATTAATGTGAATAATGCATAATGTATAATTAATTCTAAAGTGAAGGTCATGGTAACCCACTAGTAATGACTGAAGTATTACCAAATCCTTCAGAAGGAATTACTAATTATTTGGATCAGTATTCTAAAGTGAAAAACATGATAACTCTCTAGTAACTACTGGAGTCATTGTAAACTTTAGGTTTTTGTAAAGTATTGGATAGTAATAACTCAAGAGTTACTACATAATTCTAAAGGAACTACTATTTATTTGGATCACTATTCTAAAGTGAAGATCATGGTAACCCACTAGTAATTACTTAAGTGTTACCAAATACATCAGAAGGAATTACTGTACAAAACTGTACACAAACCTCAAAAGTTTACAGTGACTTCAGTAGTTACTAGAGAGTTATCATGTTTTTCACTTTAGAATGAAATGACATCTTGTTTATTGAGGAAGCAGGACAACCAGCTAGTAATGCATCACAATAATCTAGTTTAGATGTCATGAATGCATGAACTAATTTTTCTGCATCAGAATAGATAACATATTCCGTAGCTTAGCAATGTTTCTGAGGTGGAAGAAGGCTGTTTTTGTTACATATAAGATATGATTTTCGAGGGACAAGTTGCTGTCTAATATATCACCCAGGTCTTTAATTGACGAGGATGGAGTAACAGTACATCCTTCTAAATGCAAATTGTAGTCTGAGAGATTCTGTGTACACGTTTTTGGTCCAATAAGTAATACTTAAGTCTTATCTGAATTTAATAAAAGAAAATTACTAGTCATCCAATGTTTTACTTATTTAACACACTCGGTCAGATTGGATAATTTGGATAAATCAGATGCTAGAAGTAAGTCATTTGTAATTTTAACGAGCACAGTTTCTGTGCTATGATGAGGCCTGAATTCTGACTGAAATTTTCATAGATAGCATTTTTTTTTGTTTTTTTTGTAAGAAGGAGAACAATTGGACCGACAACTTTTTCTAGTATTTTAGACATAAATCGAAGATTTGAAATTGGTCTGTAATTTGCCAATACATTTGGATCTTAAGCCCTATTTACCTGTAGCACAAGAGCCTCGTCTCAATATTATGAACTCGTCTTTATCTCTAGGTCATGTCTCAAGACCGTTCAAGCTAGCACTTTATTAAGCCCCTTATTAAGAAAACACAATTAAGCCCTTTCGGACAGGATTAGTTTTACATGGGGAGGTAAGAGTAAAGTAATTATTACCAGAGCTTCTCAGTGATTTTAGTCCCGTCCGAATGTGCCATCTCGGTAATCATTATGGACAATGTCAGTAAAGATTACGGTGACTTTTACCTTCTGTAAAAAAGGTCCGGAAAAATTACCTCAGGTAATACTAATCCAGTTCAAATAGACCTGCTGTAAATATGTACGGTAAAATTCCGTCATTTCCTGTTTAAAAGTAGTTTTCTGCGCGTTTTTCAAGCATGGAAGCACTTGAAGAAACATTCATTTGTGTTGTAGGTGGTGGGACAAGTCTGTGGCAAACCTCAAGTATTTTCTACATAGCATTCAGAGCAAAAAGAAGATCAAAGCAATTGTCAGAGGCACAAAACTAATTTCATCTTTAGCTAAGTGCCTATTACCATCATAATCCAATCAGAATTGAATTAATAAATCGGACCTAACTGTTATTTATAGTTTATATATTTAGATTATATGTGTTTTCACACATTGTATCAGGAAGCAACGTATACCCACATGACGACAGGGAGGTGACGGCAGTGCGTAAATCGAGTTACCCCTCCCACTTCTGCTAGTTTTACTGAGGTGTCTTGGCCCGTGCAAATTGGCCAATTAATATTACAGACATCCTGAGGTAAAATTACTTTACTCCACCTCCCCATGTAAAACTAATCCCGTCCGAATAGGGCTTAATTGTGGTTTCTTAATAAGGGGCTTAATAAAGTGCTAGCTTGAACGGTCTTGAGACATGACCTAGAGATAAAGACGAGTTCATAATATTGAGACGAGGCTCTTGTGCTACAGGTAACAATTCTTTCAGTAGTTTAGTGGGTATTGGATCTAATAAACATGTTGTTGGTTTTGATGCAATGATAAGTTTATTTAGCTCTTCCTGTCCTATAGTAAAACACTGCAACTGTTCTTGATGGGCAGTAATTGAAGCTGAATCATAAAACGCTGTCAAAGGTTATACATTTACAATTGTATTTCTGATGCTTTCGATTTTCTCAGTAAATAAATTCATAAAGTCATCACTACTAAACTGTAATGAAATGTTTTGTTCTGGTAATCTCCAACAATCAGCACTTTATAAACGTTAACCAACAGGTCTGAGAGAAAGTCTGCAAACTCTTTTAGGAAATCAACATAAGGCCCTGGAGGTCTATAAACGGTAGCCAAAGAAAGAGATAGTAGCGATTTTTTTTTAATCCTAAATAAATAAATCTCTGTAGATTGTTGCAACACCAGCGCCACGGCCAATCAGACGGGACTTGTTTTTATAATAGTAGCCAGGTGGACAAGACTAAGTAAGAGCAAAATAATCATTTGGTTTAAACCATGTTTCAGTAAGGCAAATTACATCAAGACTATTATCTGTGATCATTTCATTTATAATAACTGCCTTAGGTGTCATCAATCTAATGTTTAGTAGCCCTAGCTTTAGAAATTGTTTTTGTTTAGTAATTTTGCGAATTTTTGGTTTGATCATGATCAGATTTTTTCTAGATACTTTATTTTTATTGTTAAATCTCACTAGTGAGTGCGAAGTGGAGCTGCGATATCAAGGTCCGACCCCCACACTCCTGTAAAATCGGTTAGTACTGCAGAACAACATTATGTTGGTGTGAAATAAACAGTTCTGGAAATGTAGAAATTAAAGTTAAAGCTCCAATCTCCTCCTGAAGATCCAGAGGAAAGTCAGTTAGTGCTTCAGTGATGACTTCGCTCAGAGAAGCTGTAATCTCATGACGTCAAAACCTGCGTATTTATAGCACCAAATAACTAACTTAAAACAAACAAATTTAAAGAATGAACACTTTAACTAACATCAGCATGATAAAAACTGCCTAAATGACAGAAACCATCTTTGGAAGAAAAAATATTTGATGTGTAATTTGACTGTTTAGGTTGTCTCACTTTCATTACATTACATGGAAAAGGCAGGGTTCACTTTTGAGGACACGTGTGGCACGTTTGGTACACACACACACACACATGCCCACACACACGTTGATACACATATCGTTATGAGGACATTCCATAGGTATAATGGTTTATATACTGAGTTTTTTTTTTTTTTTTTTTTATATATTTTTAATTTTACGTTTAGTATATTTATTTAGCCATTTGAACTATAATGACATCGGCATGCCCTCATGCATGGCCTGAAACCTGAATACATACTACAATATAAGAACTTATGTTCCTGATAATGTCGGTCAAACCAGCACACACACACACACACACACACACACACACACGCATGTTGGGTTTCCATGTTAAATGAGGACTTTCCATATACATGATTTTTATACTGTACAAACTGTATATTCTTTCCCCTAAACACAAACCTCACAGAAAACTTTCAATGCCCCCACAAGGTAAAAAAAATAAAATAAAAATACTAGTATTACTGTCTTTGTGATTTTGATTAGTTAATGATATAAACTATAATATAATCTCAGACTTTATATGAATCATGTAAACTTTAGATTATTTCTCAGTTATATTAAGTCTCAGTTTTCATAGCTAACTAGCATTGTCTCTTGCTGTTAATAGTCTGACTTTTTGGTCAACTAGCTGTAAAAATAATGTTATAATGACCTAATACAACCAGAAACAACTATTCAGACTTACATGTGAAAGGTAATTCCACGATATGTGGTTTGGATTGTGCGATGATTTGTAAAACCTCAAAATAGTCAGGCATCTTTTCCTCAGTCCAGTTATGAGAATTACGACAAGTTGCCCCTACAAATATGGCAGCACCGTTGACGTTCAATCCAGTGGCCAATGGGGAATCTATGTATTTATTATGTCTATGGTAGTTGTAGTAGGCTATATACTTTATTATACTCTTTCAGGTTCACATCACTATGCGTGTTCTGGCATATGACATTGGCGCTAGTGAGCATCCAATAAAGACTTGCCACTTTTCATGAGAAGAAGTCACGTAGTTAGTACTACCAGCAGTGTTGGGGAAAGTTACTTTTAAAAGTAATGCATTACAATATTGCGTTACTCCCTAAAAAAGTAACTAATTGCGTTACTTCGTTACTTTTTATGAAAAGTAATGTGTTACTTTACTTTTGCGTTACTTTTTCTCACCTGGGCTGGGCTTGTGTGTTTGTTTTGTTTTTTAATAACAACAAAAAAGTTATATTTTTGGCAAAAAGGCCCTTTCACACCAAAAGTGAAATCAATAAGCCTTAGGCTGAAGGAAAAGCATATTTACACCTGTACAGTAGAGGGCGCAGCTCAAACAAACCTTTCAGATGTTCTGTCGTTCTGGATTTAAGAAGAATAGGATACAGTAGAAGGAAGTTCTAGTTCTTATTTCTAAATCTAATCTAAAGTATTTTTTGCTTATTAGTATGGTTGAATTGAAGGTCAGCAACAAAGACATTGGTTAATAATTGAGATTAAATACATAAAGTATATTTGTGTAATTTAATATAGTTAATTATTACAAGTTTGCAAAAATTCTGAGATTGCATTTCACTGTTTTTATTCATTTTGAGGAATACTGAATGATTTCATGCAAGTGAGATGAGTAAATGCATGTTCACATTTAGTCTAGAACTACAATAACCATCATTGCTTACACAGCGCACACAATATCTCTGCACTGTATTCCTCTCAACATGGGGACAACATGTCAGTCAATAAATGTGAAAAAGTAACTTGTAGAAAGTAACTTAGATATTTTGTTGTAAATTGAAAAAGTAATGCGTTACTTTACTAGTTACTTGAAAAAAGTAATCTGATTACGTAACTCAAGTTACTTGTAATGCGTTACCCCCAACACTGACTACCAGTACTATTCCAACATGCTCTGAAGTGAAATTTTGTGTTTACTGATTTGATGGGTAAGCTAACTGAGGTGACATCGCAGACCATGTTTTTCAAGTGTTTATATTATATGAGTAATCACTGTGTTTGTAGTTATCTTAAACAAATAACCGCTCCGGCACTCCGGCGCAGGTACTGCAAGTGTGGATGGCCAAAGCCAAATAGTCAAGTTACAGTGGTCTTTATCATGATATATCAAAAACTAATTACTGATTGCATATTAATATGCTAATGTTCTGTAACAGTGCATTAGGTCATTGATTTAATGATTTAAACAACTGTTAAATAAAATAATACATATTTAGGTGCCTTTATCCTGCTTGTATTTATCAAATATGTTTGGCTTATAGGTGTGATGCTTATTATCCTTTTTTGGAATACTTAAATGTAAAGGAGAAGTTTAAACTTTTTGTTTAAATTTTAAAGTTGTGTTTACTGATACATGCATCAAAAATAAAATATTTAATCAGAAAAAGTACTATCTGTGTGTACATTAATAATTAATAAATACATGATTCACGTGTGTTCACTTTACATTAAGGTTCGCTTTCACAGGTTATTAATGTTTATAACTCATGAATAAATGGTTCACGTGTTCACTTTACATTAGGTTCACTTTCACAGGTTATTAATGTTTATAACTCATGAATAAATGGTTCACATGTGTTCACTTTACATTAACCCTCAGGGGTCTGAGGATTTTTGGGGCCCTGGAGAAGTTTTGACATGCCCTGACATTTGTGCTTTTTTCAGTTGTTCATAAACATATTAATGGAAAAAGTGTCATTACACTGTATTCAGCACAAACTAGGCTACAATAATATGTGAGGAACATGTATGTACATGTTTGTGTTTTTGAAGGAATAACCTTTATGCGTGGTTATTGAAAAAACAAAAAACTTATGTCACTGAAATATATTAAATCTGTATGTATATCTGGGTATTGGAGGTTGTAGACTAGAGTTTTTGCTTCAGAATGAAGTAAAAATTATCCTTCCTACTCCTTCATATAAAACAATAGAGAGATTTAAATTTTCTAAGACACTTTTGGTCAAGAAACACAGTATGCATGGAGGCGTGAATCCTCATGTATAATGGGTGATTCTCACCTGAGAAGACAAAAGAATTGAATAATAATGACCTGAAATGACTTTCATATTAATGAGGCCTTTCAGTCAGGTAGGCTGTGAAAAAACCCTCTGTGATCATGCTGATAACAGGATTAAAGTCCACTCAGGACAAAAAAAAACATGATTTTTGTGATCTCATGCATGCACGTATTATTGCACATGATATGAAGAAAATTTTGTATAGGCCTATGTTAAATTACACTACCAGTCAAAAGATTGAACACATTGCCATTATAATGTTTTTAAAAGAAGTCTCAAGTCTCTAACCAAATAATGGTTTTCTATTTTAATATACTTTAAAATATAATGTATTTCTGTGATGCAAAGCGTCTGAACATTCCTACCTCTAGGGCATTTCATATAGGCTACTATATTTGTTATATTATATAGCCTAAATGTTGATGTGCAGTTGACAAACTATACATCATTAAAAAGATCTAAGACTCAAGCTACACATTTTGACTCTTAAAATCTTATATTGACCAAAATTTCTTAATATGCTTAAAAGCATACACATTTGGAGAAATATTGATGGATTCTCACATGTTTATATCAATTTTCTATACAGAGGAGTAATATTTATTATTCTATATTTATTGTCATCATTATGAGCGCTGGATGCTGTGTTTTTAATTCACTTGCAGCCGGAGGGCGCTCTGCCCCTTTTGTCCACAAATGCCTCAGTAAAAGAAGAGGCATATCATGTGACAATCAAGGAACTAACAGAGGCAAGAGATCGCTAAATATGGCTATTCAAAACACTTTTGAAGACAATAAATACACGATTGAGATGATGAATGCATGTATTGACTGAATTTGCGTCTGAATAGCGCTGGCTCCGTGGGCGTGGCCGCATTAGCAGATAATGAGCTGAATCACGGACTTCTGACATGGCTCTCTTTTCATACAGATTACATAAACACAGAAGGTTTGTTTTCGATTTGACTTATATGTTTTAAAACCTGACATCTTAACGTTTTTTTAGACATAAGTGTAATTTTTTTGTCATTAGTATTCACTAAGTTACAGCTCATTTTCTAAGAACTATCAGATTGGACTTCGTTCAGAGGGAGACGAGAGATCACGCATCATGTTAGTTTTCTTTATTTTACAAAAAGCACAACATTTTGTTTTTACTCTGAGTGTACACAAATGAAAGAAGATATTCCACAGATTAAAATGGTGTATAACTCTTAATTGTATGTGCAACATTGACAGAGTATTTTGAGTCTCTTTCACACTGATAAGAAAAAAACCACGGTGGTATCGCCGGCGATACCCTCAGACCTCAGAGTGTTAAGCTTCACTTTCACAAGTTATTAATGTTTATAACACATGAATAAATGGTTCACGAGTGTCCACCCTACATTAAGGTTCAAAGGTAACTAATACTGGAATTAAATCTTTCATTATTAATATTTCATCAAGTTATGGTTGTGCTCTTATGTTTTATTTTCAAAATAAAGTTTGAATTTCATCTTGATAAACAAGAAATCAGTTTTAATACACTGCTGTGGATAGGCATCATGACCTTTTTGCAGAGTATAATGGGTAAAGCAGTACTTTCTGGTGAGCAACATAGTAAGAAAAGTGGCAGTCATGAGATATTAATAAGAAAACCACAACTACAGCATGCTTCAGTCTAAATATGATAGTCAATTTTTGCTGCATCATGAAATAAATCAAGAATCTGGTTTTGAGTTAAATAAGTGTGAATAAATACATTTATTAAGCATTTATGACATGTGAGTTAAAAACGGCTCACTATTTGGCAGGTATTGTGTTAAAGTCGCCCTTTTTATTCATGCTGTTATAACTGCTTAACAGTGATTTATAATGCATTTGTAAATTACTTATTACATATTATCAAACACCTTTATAAACCCTTAACAAAGGGAACCTTAATGTAAAGTGTTACCTTAATATTAATACAAAATATTAATATTAATATTTAAGACCATAAATAACTACATTTGTGGTGCCCTCGTGTGAGGCTTATCCAAAATCACTACAACGCTAAGGTCTGCTTACCAAGTAGGCACAACAGGAGAAAATGACATGACTCACTGTGTTTGTTGACTGATTCCAGCTTACCACAGTTGTTTGATGGACTAGTAGAAAAAGGAGCGTGCAAGAAAAAAAAAGATGGTATGCACAGATGACAAGTTAACAGGCTAGCGAAATGCTAACGCATTGTGCTAAGCAATAGTGATTTAGATTAAAATCTAGCTGTAACGAAGCGGGACTCAGGCTGGGATCCAATTGCGAGCTTTATTAAAAGTGAGCGTGGTCGTACAGGCAGGGTAAATCAGGAGCAAACAGGAACAGCAAGGGGCAGGCAGAATCGTAGTCAGGAAACAGGCAATGGTCAGGCTAGGCAGATATCACTCACAGAACAGTATACAAGGCAAGGGTCAGGACAGGCAGCAACGTGTCGATAACAGGAAACAGACTGGCAGACAGGATAAATGCTCAGAATTGTGACACAAGGTAAACAAGACTTCGCGGTGAGGTGGTGTGTGTGAAAGTCCTTTATAGTCCTGGTAATGAGCTGCAGCTGGGTGTGGTGATTAGTGTGGAGTGATTGTGGAGTGAGTGCAGGTGATAAGCAAGGGAGGATTATGGGAAATGGAGTCCGGAGTGAACAGGAACGTGAAAGGAACAGACGGTGATCGTAACAGAATGTCCCCCTCCCGGAAGGCGCGTCCTCGCGCCGTAGATGGCACAACCGGGGAGGGGGGGTGGGTGCATTGGAGACGCAGACGGGAACGGGGTCTCCAATGCAGATCCAGGAACTCAGGTATCCACGGTGGGTCAGGTGCCACGGGCAGCCACGGTGGGTCAGGTGCCACGGGCAGCCACGGCAGGTTAGGTGGCTTGGGCATTCACGGCAGTTAAGGTACCGTGGTCGACCATGGCGGGACAAAGTCCGAAGATGACCCCAGAGTCCATTAATGTCCAAAGTGGGTTACAGTCCATTAATGACCATAATAAGTTGCAGTCCAAAGGTGGCCAGGCACGGTCCCCAACCACAAGCTCCCCACCCTTAGATATACTGCCCCCCCCACAAAAAAAAAAGTTCTTGGGGATTTCAATGGGGTCCGTAGCGGGTTCATGGGCAAGGAGTTCGGGTGGCGCCGGCAGGGCAAGGCGTTTGGGCAGCGCCGGCAGGGCAAGACGCTTGAGTGGCGCTGGCAGAGTAAGGAGCTTGGGCGGCGCTGGCAGGGCTAGAAATTTGGGCGGTGCTGGCAGAGCAAGTAGCTTAGGCGACGCTGGCAGGGCTTGGAGCTCGGGCGGGGCTGGCAGGGCTAGAAGCTTGGGTGGCACTGGCAGATCAAGAAGTTTGGGCGGTGTTGGCAGAGCACGACGCTTGGGCGGAGCAGGAGAGACCTCTGAAGTGGTCTCCGGACCCACAGCGGGCTCTCGAAAGGCTTCTGAGCCTTGACGAACGGAAGAAGCCTTCTTCCTCCTCCTCCTCCTCCTCCTCTTCCGAGGATGAGGCGATGGTTCACCAGTTGAAGCGGGCCCTGGAGCAGACTCAATGGCTGGAACGCCCCCTACATCCTTAAGCACCGAAGGGGCGGCCATCTTGCCCGTGGGCACTGGCAAAGTAGCCATCTTGTCCATCGCGTCCAGGGCGCTTGAATGCATTGTAACCGGCGAATTTGAGTGCATTGCAACCGGTGAATTTGAGTGCGTTGCAGACGGAGAACTTGAGCGCGTTGCCATCGGCGACTTTGAGTGCGTTGCAACCGGTGAATTTGAGTGCGTTGCAACCGGTGAATTTGAGTGCGTTGCAACCGGTGAATTTGAGTGCGTTGCAACGGGAATTTGAGTGCGTTGCAACGGGCGACCTTGAGTGCGTTGCAACCGGCAAGCTTGAGTGCGTAGCAACCGGCGAGCTTGCGGCCGGCTGGCTGGAGTGCGAAGTGGCCACTGGGCTTGAGAGCGAAGCGGCCGGCTGGCTTGAGTGCGACGCAGCCACCGGGCTTGAGAGCGAAGCGGCCGGCTGGCTGCAGTGCGAAGCGGCCACCGGGCTTGAGAGCAAAGTGGCCGGCTGGCTTGAAAGTGAAGCGGCCGGCGGATGCTTAGGAATGCCAGCCGCTCGTGCTGAAGTCAGCGGTGGATCAGCCACACTGGAACGCAATCCACTCTGCTTTCTGACTGATCTAGACACGTGACGTTGCTCTGGGCGATCAGTGGAGACGTTACGGTGCTCTGGGTGATCAGTGGAGACATGACTTGACTCTGGGCGATTAGCAGAGACGTGACTTGACTCTGGGCGATCAGCGGAGACGTGACGTGACTCTGGCCGATCAGCGGAGACGTGACGTGACTCTGGCCAATCAGCGGAGACGTGGCGTGGCTCTGGAAGATTGGCAGATGCGTGGCATGGGTCAGGAAGATCAGCGGAGACATGAACTGTTGTTGGTGTGATGGTAGCCGCCATTTTGTGCGTATTCCTTGACGCGGCGGCCATTACGTGATTCACCATGGTGTCGCATTCCTCCGCGACCCCCACAGTAAACAGAGAACCAACAGACAACAACGCATAGTCCATAAAGCTGCTAAGTGATGAACGCAGTCCCTCTCGTCTTAATTTATTCTGGAGAGGTTGGTTGACGCCATCACAAAAAAAGTCAATCAGTGGGCAGTCAGGCAGATCAGAGAGGTAAGCAATGTCCAAATATTCCTTCACATATTCCTTTAACGATCGTGTGCCCTGCGTACTCCACAACAACAATTGAGCAATGTCCATACCATACAAATGCTCTCCGGGAAAGCTGCTGGATCGTGGTGGCGGCGAAGTCTTCTGTAACGAAGCGGGACTCAGGCAGGAATCCAATTGCGAGCTTTATTAAAAGTGAGCGTGGTCGTACAGGCAGGGTAAATCAGGAGCAAACAGGAACAGCAAAGGACAGGCAGAATCATAGTCAGGAAACAGGCAATGGTCAAGCTAGGCAGATATCACTCACAGAACAGTATACAAGGCAAGGGTCAGGACAGGCAGCAATGGGTCGATAACAGGAAACAGACTGGCAGACTGGCAGACTGGCAGACTGGCAGACTGGCAGACTGGCAGACTGGCAGACTGGCAGACTGGCAGACTGGCAGACTGGATAAACGCTCAGAATTGTGACACAAGGTAAACAAGACTTCGCGGTGAGGTGGTGTGTGTGAAAGTCCTTTATAGTCCTGGTAATGAGCTGCAGCTGGGTGTGGTGATTAGTGTGGAGTGATTGTGGAGTGAGTGCAGGTGATAAGCAAGGGAGGATTATGGGAAATGGAGTCCGGAGTGAACAGGAACGTGACAGAAACAGATGGTGATCGTAACAAGCAATGTCAGATTTATGTGATATAAGTCAAGTGACCTTTATTTATATAGCACTTTTTACAATGCAGATTGTTTTAAAGCAGCTTTACAGTGATAGCAGGAAACAATTTTGGCTATATAATAGCTCTAAAAGAAAATAATGTCATTGTCTAGCTTAAGTTAGTTCAGTATTGATTTATTTCCATTGTAAAAATCATTAATTTAGTTCATTTACAGGAGCTCTGGAGAAAACAGTGATGTCATTGTCCAGCTCAGTTCAGTTTGCATACAGTGGTGTCAATGCAAGCAGATCAGTAATATTGTTGAATTGTGAACTCCAACAGGTGACAGAACGGAAAAAAAACAACAACCTTGGAACAATACCAGACAATATTAGACAATATCAAATATATGTTGATGAGTAAGTTATATTTAGCAATATAAACAGTAAAAATAAAGTTATAAGGAGCTACAAACACTAAAACTACTCAGCAGCGAGGCAGACAGGAGCCTCAGGAGGAGCCTCTCAGAGTCGAAGCTTCGGTATAACAAACCTCTATAGATCTTGGAGACAGTTATCTAATGTGGAGTTCTCATCATGATGACTTTCTAAATTCAGAGAAAACCTAACAATACTTCCCTAAGTTTGGTTCCGCCAGGGAGGCTCACAGAGAGCCATACAACCCATTGTAGCCACTGAGCTCTAAGAATGGAGGTCTCAGCAAGTCAACTCTACGCCAAGGACATTCTATGCCAAGGACTGCTTAACAAGGAGGCTGAAAAGGAGCCTGACAACTCATACTGCTATCCAGATGGATTTCTGGGGGCAACTCTCTAAAGCGAGAGGAAACCTAGCAATGCCTACCTTGAAGATAGTTAACAGGGGAGGATCAAAAAGAGCCTACAACCCAGTCCACTGCCTTCAACTGCTGAAGTCAGAACAAGCTCATTACAGGGAGCAAATGACCTTGCCCATAACCAAGAAGGTTCTACTCCATGCTCATCCCAAATGAACAATGGGAGCTACCAGCTAAGGCTACACTGTAAAAAAAAAAAAAAAAAAAAAAAAAAAAATGCTTAAAATGTAACCTGAAATTACATGTTTTGTCTGTATAATTAAACATGCATAGACCATTCAAATAAATACCATTCTTTGACTGAAAATGTAAATAACATGTTTGAACCCTTATTTCATGTATTTTCATCATTTTAACTGTATTTGTAAAAAACATGGTTAAACAGTTACTTAACTAAACCAGTTTTGACTATAGATATACATAACATGTAAACCCATTACTTAAGAAAGCATGTTTTGACTATAAACTGAAACAAAGGTTTAAATTGTTGTTTAACAGATTTTGACTGTAAATTGAAATAACACGTGTCAGCCAATATTTAGAAAAAAATAAATAACTGAAATTGACCATAATTTAGAATTACATGTACAGCACTTTATTTTAAAAATTCCACCTTAAGTTTAAATGCTTTTCTTGTAAAAATGAGTTGCAATGATTTGAAATATAACATACATATGGTATTATGATTATGGCTTCCAGCTGTAATTTTACATTAAGCTATGACAATTTTTATTTTTTATTTTTTATCTGTGATGTTTTAAGGTATTCCAACAGAGACACGGAGGCAGACGTAAAACGCAATGCGTCCACGAGCTCTTGGAAAGGGTCGTTGGTGCTCATGCTGTTGACGGTTGTTATGGTCCGGTCTTCTGTTACAACAGAGACACGGAGGCAGACGTAAAAGCAACACAGGTAGGTTTATTGTTGAAACAGCAGAGCAAATGGATATGGAGGAGTGATAAAGCAGTTCTTGAATGGTGAAGAGAATGTGATACTGTCCTTATGGTGTGTTTCAAATGCAGATGGAGATCGGCGTTGGAGGATGATGACGGAGACACTCACACACACAGGCGATCTACCACTACCAGGATGCAAGTGTGACCATCAGACTCGGGAAGATCGGTGACGAAGTCCACTCCCAGGTGTGACCAGGGTCTCTCAGGAACGGGCAGATGATTGAGCTTGCCGGTGGGAAGATGGCATGGGCTCTTGGAGATGGCGCACTCCCTGCAGCCCTGCACATACCTTCTGACGTCGTTGGCCATGTTGGGCCACCAGAAGCGTTGTTTGAGCAATGAGAGGGTCTCATTGACCCCCGGGTGGCCAGTGCCAAGTGAAGAGTGAGCATTGTGCAGAAGTGGAGTGCGTCGTGCCCATGTGACGTATTGCAAGCCTTGGGGGCAACCTGGCGGAGTGCGTGAGGAGGCATTGGAGGAGGGTATGGTTTCTTCAGACCACTGGATGGGGCTTACGAAGATTGACTCTGGGAGGATGGTATCTGGAGTTTCAGGCTTTTCGTCTGGGGCATGGAGACGAGACAGGGCATCAGCTTTCGTATTCTTTGAACCAGGGCGGTAGGATATAGAGAAATTGAATCTTGAGAAGAACATGGCCCAGCGAGCTTGGCGAGGGTTGAGTCTCTTGGCAGCCTTTAGATACTCAAGGTTCTTATGATCAGTGAGAACTTGGAATGGGTGGTTAGCCCCCTCCAACCAATGCCTCCACTCTTCTAGGGCAAGCTTGACGGCCAGGAGTTCACGGTCACCGATGTCGTAGTTGACCTCCGCCGGGTTGAGCTTGCGGGAGAAGAAGGCATATGGATGGAATCTATGGGTTGTTGGAGTGGGCCAGGTCTGGATGGTGGAAACCTTCCTCTCGTCCATCCGGATGCCACTGTGGTCAATCACGTACCCCAGGAACTGGACAGAGGGCTGGTGGAAGGAGCACTTTTCAGCTTTGAGGAAGAGATGGAATTGCCGTAAGCGTAGGAGGACCTCCGCAACGTGGTGGCGATGTTCGGCCAAGCTCCGGGAGTAGATGAGGATGTCGTCTATATACACCAGCACGAACTTGTGGAGAAACTCCCGGAGCACCTCGTGTATGAAATCCTGGAATACGGAGGGGGCGTTGACCAGACCATACGGCATCACGAGGTATTCGTAGTGGCCGGTGGGCGTGACGAAGGCGGTCTTCCACTCGTCCCCCTCACGTATCCGGATGAGGTTATATGTGCTGCGGAGGTCCAACTTAGTGAACACAGTGGCACCGCGGAGATGTTCCAGGGCCGCTGGGACGAGGGGAAGTGGGTAGCGGAACTTGACTGTAATTTTGTTCAGGGCACGGTAATCGATGCAGGGCCGCAAGCCTCCGTCCTTCTTAGCCACAAAGAAGAAACTTGAAGCAGCAGGGGAAGTAGACGGGCGGATGTAACCTTGACTAAGGGCCTCTTTGATGTATTCCTCCATGGCCTTCTCCTCCGGTAATGACAGGGGGTAGATGCGTCCCCTGGGCACTGGCTCACCCGGAAACAGATCGATGGCACAGTCCCATGGCCGGTGTGGAGGTAGCTTGGAGGCGCGATGCGGGCAGAAGACGTCACTGAAGGGGGCGTAGTCCGGGGGAACATCCACGGAGCGGTTCTCTACAGGACTTTCGATGGACGTGGCATTGATGGAGAGAGTCTTGGAGAGTGGAGAGTTCGGAACAGGAAGTAACGGGAAGCAGTCGAGGAAACAGTGGTCGCCCCACTTCAGGACTTCGCCCGTGCACCAGGAGATGGTGGGATTGTGTTGCTCAAGCCAGGGGCGCCCTAGAACCACGTCAGCGGTGGACTCCTCCAGAACCAGCAGATGAATGTTTTCTGTATGAAGAATTCCCACACAAAGTTGAAGTGGTCCCACACAGTGACGGATGGTCTTACGGCTCAGGGGTTTGCCCGTGATGGAGTGGATTTGATAGTTAGTCGGAGACGGGGAGGTCTTGAGCTTGAGTTGTCGACAGAGGGCGCCGGAGATGAAGTTTCCTGCTGACCCTGAGTCGAGGAGCGCCACCACTGGAACAGAGGCATTTGCAGCAGTAAGGTTTACAATAGTAGTGAGTGGTTTCATTTTTTGAATGGAGGGAATTATCGCACTCACCACGGGCCGAGGAGGACGGGTTGGGCATGCGGAGATGACATGCCCCGGAGATCCACAATACAAGCATAAATTCAGGGTCAGCCTTCTCTGTCTTTCTGTTGTTGTGAGACGTGAATGGTCAATTTGCATGGGTTCGCTGACTGGTTCTGGAGAGCTGACGGGTTCGGACCGATGGAGGAGGATGTTGGAGAGTGACTGGCTCTGGTGCTCGAGGAGACATGACTGCATACGAGAACCCACGCGGATGGCGAGTTGGATGAAGCGTTCGAGTCCTATGGAGTCCTCGTATGCAGCAAGATGCAGCCGCACATTAGGCTCCAGACCTTGACGAAAGGTGGTGATGAGGGCTTGTTCATTCCATCCGCTGGTGGCGGCTAGCGTTCTAAACTGCAAGGCATATTCATTAACAGAGTTATTTCCTTGTTTTAGATTATAAAGTTTCTCACCAGTCGATGAATCCGATACGGAAGTGAGAGACGAACGCCGGATATGATTTCACCACAGAGCCTTTCTGAGTCCACAGAGAATCCGCCCATTGGAGGGCCTTACCTTGCAGTTGTGAGATGATGAACGCGATTTTAGCCGTGTCGGTAGGGTAGAGGTGCGGCTGCATCTCCAGGACCAGTTCGCATTGGAGAAGAAATCCGCTGCATTCCTCCGCCGATCCTGAGTAGGGCGCCGGTTTGGCCATGGGACTGGCGGTGAACGCTGGAGAAGGAGCGGTGATGGTGGGTGCGGAAGCTGCAGCGTTGGTGGAAGACGGTGAGGAGGGTTGTGGGGTGAGTGCTCGGCGCAATGCGTCCACGAGCTCTTGGAAAGGGTCGTTGGTGCTCATGCTGTTGACGGTTGTTATGGTCCGGTCTTCTGTTACAACAGAGACACGGAGGCAGACGTAAAAGCAATAGGTAGGTTTATTGTTGAAACAGCAGAGCAAATGGATATGGAGGAGTGATAAAGCAGTTCTTGAATGGTGAAGAGAATGTGATACTGTCCTTATGGTGTGTTTCAAATGCAGATGGAGATCGGCGTTGGAGGATGATGACGGAGACACTCACACACACAGGCAGGTAGGCACACGAGGAGAACAGGAGACGAAGGAGATGGAGGAGACGACTGGAACAGGTAAGTATGGCGTTTGGAGTCCTTAAGGTAAGCATACATAGGTAGTAGTGCAAACGAGACCGGACAAAGACTGTGTGTGAGTGTGGTGGTTATATGGTGGTGGTGATTGCAGTGCTGATGAGCTTCAGGTGGCGGTGATCAGTAAGCTGGTGATTGGGTGCGTGGGTAAGGCAGTGAGGTGGAACCTGACGTGTCTGTGACATAAGGCTGTTAGTTATAGTGCATCATGTAAATATGTCACACTCACAAAAATGAATTTATTAGAGACAATCAATATTAAGTGATCCCCTTCTATTTTCATTTAATGCAATACAGTTTCTGTTGTAAATAACTAATCTTAAAAACAGCCAACATTTGTACATTGCTTAAAGGTCCCGTTCTTCGTGGTTTTTTGAAGCTTTGATTGTATTTATAGTGTGCAATATAACATGTGTTCATGTTTTGCGTGTAAAAAAACACAGTATTTTTCACATAATTTACTTATCTGTATACCGCTGTTTCCACTGTCATAAAAACGGGCTGATGACTTCCTTGTTCTATGAAGTCCCTCCTTCAGAAATACGTAACGAGTTCTGATTGTGCCAGCGGTTCCTGTGTTGTGATTCGACAGCAGCTTAGCGCTCCTTGCCCGGAAAGGTCACGCCTCTTACCATAACGGGGAGATGCATGCGCTCAGTGTTATTGTAAACATGTCTTTAATTTTACCCTATCAATTTGAGCCGGAATCAGACCCGGAGAACATAGATGAAGAGGATCGAGTAGAACCTGTGCAAACACGTCTTTTACAGGATGTGTCACAATGGTAAGCTGTTTATTTACAGTAGGTAACGTTACATAGGCCTAAACATAGAACAATGATTCGCGTGGCTGCAGCTAAACCAGCATGTGGTTAAACAGTAAACAACAGATATAATCAACAAATAATTTAAACTGATCATAACAAACACCAACAATCGATGGTGTCCGGTTGAATTACTACACTTTTTAAAAGTTTTGGTTGGATAAGTTTCAATTGCCATCTAGTTAACAAAGCTAAACAGCGTTGCCCTTTGTGTGATAAGTTACAGAAACTGTTAAACGCACCAACGTAAATAATAAAATGCACTTACCGGCTGTGGTCCACAAACAACGCCTTCTCCAGACAAAGAGGGAACTGCTCCATCTTTCAAAAATAATCTTTGTGCGAATCCGGCATTAAACTGACTGAGATTGAGGAAGCTGTCCTCAGTAAAATGTGCTGCACATAGTTTAACATGTGGATTATAATTTTCGGGAACCGAGTTAAACATAAATTGTAACCACTGATTTCTAAGTACAGCGTCCCTGGGAAGGCCAAACAAAGGTGATTGGACTGAGGGATGAAAATAACAGCGTTTCGACGACATGGCGACAAACACACTTTACAAACGCAACTCTTGCTCTTCTCCGTGGGAGCGCAACAAGACCACGCCCCCTTTTTTGTGTATTCCTGTGGGCGGAGGTTAGTTTTAGTGACGTCATTAAAGAAGGAAGTAGAGGGATGTAGTCCAAACAGGCCGTTCATTGTAAGCTATTTCTGTTAAATAAAATATCTCGCTTGGCATTGAACTTTGAGCTTTAAAATTTTACAGATTTTATTTATACTCTAACAACAACATTACACACTAACTAAAGTTGGAAACATGGGATCACGAAGAATGGGACCTTTAAAAGTATCATTAGGTTCTAACATGTAGTAAAATCTGAAATAATTCCCACTTTATATTAGGTGGCCTTAACTACCATGTACTTACATCAAAAAATAAATACAATTGCATATTGAATTGCAAAACACTTTTGCTGCTATTGAGGAGGGATATGGGTAAGGTTAGGGAAAGCTTTGGTGGTATGGGTAGGTTTAAGGGTGGGTTAAGGTGTAAGGGATGGGTCAACAGTGTAATTATAAATGTAATTACAGAAATTAATTACAGATGTAATTACATGCAGGTGTTTTTTAAAATATAAGTACAATGTAAAAACATGTATGTACACAATAAGTGCATTGTATCAAATGATTAATTTAAATGTAAGTACATAGTACTTAAGGCCACTTAATATAAAGTGGGACCCAACTCAAAACATCATTATCCTATAAATCTCTGTATAAAACACAACATCAACAAATCTAATTAATATCATTGCATTGCAAGTCTTCCACACACAAGAGTTTGGACAGACCAATGGGTACAACTCCAATTCATTCTGCATCTTGGTCCCTTAAAAAAAAAGGAGAGAGAGAGAGAGAGAGAGAATGGTTACACATCTCAATTGTAAGAATTTTAATTAGAAGTAATAGTGAGGTTAAACATGCATACCCTTTTTCCATGTGTCCTTCTTCTTTCCGTTTGTTGACCAATTATCGCACATTACTCCACGTGTCCTTGAGAAATGTGTGTGTGTGTGTTTTTATTTTTTTTAAATAAACAGTTTTACACAATGAGAGGGGTAGCTAAATTTGGGTTGCTACAGATAAATTTAGACAATGTACCACAGACCTCGTTCTGATTTTGGAGACGATTTAAAATACAAAATACTTCCTGGTAATTGCATATGGTGTTGTGGGTTGTTGTTGTCCTGTCTTTGATGTAAACGAAGGCCACCACCATTTTTGATTTAAACAATGCTGTAAGAAAAACGTGACACGAATCAAGGCTTAACTTCATCATTATTAAGTTAATCAAGATATTACCTGCCAGTGGAGATGAAAACGCAGCATTTATTCCTGCGATGGCACAAAAAATTAAGGTAACATTAGTTACTCTAATGGGATTGTGTGACTGGATGTAAACAGAGTTATTGGCGCCACACATTGGCAAAACAGGCAACGCACACATGGTCTCTGCAGGACCAGATTTGCTCACGTCACAGTTAGGCTCGGAGTGAGGTCAGGCCGTCCTTTTCGTTGCATGATTTAAAAAAACACGCCTGCAAATATAGAAACGGCCACATTTATCGTTTTTATTGTATGACATGACAAGTTTAACGGTGCATGTTTTCCATAGTGCACGGGTTTGGGTTCGCTACTTCACTTGAATACAGACGTTCGTTAAAAAAATCTGTAACGTTAAGTAAAAGTTTCTGTCAAGTAGGCTAACTAAAGTGTGTGAACGTTTTAAGCAACATATTCTGCTGTGGATGCTCAAAATGACAGAATGACAACAAATCAACACTGGACCTTGATGGTAAGTGTATTTCTTTTAATTCAAGTGACCTGTCATCCAATGTTATTTTAAATGTTAATGGCAAACCGGTGGAAATGGCTAATTACATATGTTTTAAATTTTAAGCTATTCATCTTGCAGTTTAGATCATGAAGGTTTCATGCAAGTCGCTAGACTGTTGGAAGTCTTCAAATAGTAATTGGGCTACAGAACTGTCTAGTTAATTTTTTTTGTTTTATTGCAGCAGAGTCTGGTTCTGGTTTGTTGTTTTATTTTTTTAATTTTTTTTTAGAACTTAAGGAAGCAGACTCATTGGATGGACAAACTATTTCGTATCAGGTGTGTTACCTTCAACTATATGGATGTATTTGTGCAAATTATGTGATTGCTCTTTTAAGACTGTTAAGGGATACATTAGTCATCAGGTCTTACACAGACATAAAGCAAATGCTCAATATCCATGTTGTTTCCCAGCCTGCAAACTTAAGTTCACAAAATACAATGCTCTTAAAACTCATGTTTATCACCATCACAAAAGACAACAAACTTATTTGGATGATTCAGTGGGCACATTTGTTTGCAACAGTTCAAACTGCCAGCAGAAATGCCCAGACATAAACAAAGTCCTTTCTCATCTCAGGTCACATTTAGCAAAGGTTTGTTGTCCTTTTGAAAAATGTGACAAAATATTCAGTTTGAGATCAAGCTTTACAGCCCATGGTCATGATGAGAACAGAAAACGTCTCGGGTTACGGGTGTAACCCTTGTTCCCTGAGTAAGGGAACGAGACGCTACGTCGGATGACGTGATGGGAACCTTCCGTATTTTGTGTTCGTGAAGCACCTCTGTATCCAACCAATGAAAAGACACGACATCAGAGGCGGGTGACGTCACGGATCAGGAAGCTATAAAGCACACCTGAACAAAAAGCACGCCAGCTTCTGCAGGTTGTCTGAAGCAAGCGCACCAGGTATGCAGGAGATACGGCCACGTGACGTAGCGTCTCGTTCCCTTACTCAGGAACAAGGGTTACACCTGTAACCCGAGACGTTCCCTTTCAAGGGAACTATCGACGCTACGTCGGATGACGTGATGGGAACGCAATCCCAACTACGCCGTATCCCCGAGTGCCTGGCTGCTATCTTGTAGCACCCTGGCCCCCGGAGTGATGTTAAGGTGAAGATTGTAAAATCTGATAAAGGTGTGCTGGGATGACCATCCAGCCGCACCACAAATGTCGTCCATAGAGACACCAGATAGGAGAGCTCTGGACGCGGCCATACCTCTCGTGGAGTGGGCACGCACCATCAGAGGACACGGGCGCCCCACCGTTTCATACGCAAGTGAGATGGCCTCGACCACCCACTTGCTCATCCGCTGTTTAGATGCTGGGCCCCCCCTCTTAGGGGACCCATAACATACAAACAATTGTTCTGTTTTTCTCCACAGGGCAGCTCTGTGAACATACGCATCTAATGCTCTTACAGGGCAAAGCAGATTCTTTCTTTCCTGATCCAAATTCACAAAAGGAGGCGGGCAGAAAGCCTCAAGTACGATGGGACCTGGGACCCTCGTCAGAACCTTTGGGACATAGCCCGGTCTGGTATGCAGAAAGGCTTTCACCATACCAGGCGCAAACTCAAGACAAGATGGAGCGACTGACAGCGCTTGTAAATCACCGATTCTCTTCAGAGAAGAGACGGCCAGAAGAAAAATGGTCTTAAGAGTCAAGAACTTGTCTGACACCTCCTCTATTGGCTCGAAGGGAGCCTCAGCCAGCCCTTGGAGCACAATAGTGAGGTCCCAGGTCGGAGTTTTCGCGCGCACCACAGGTCTCAACCTGAGTGCACCACGGAGGAAGCGTACTACGAGGGGTCTCGACCCAGCGAGGAGCCCCTTACAGGGATATGATGAGACGAAATAGCGGCCACATATACTTTCAGCGTGGAAGGGGTTAAACCTTCCGAGAACTTTTCCTGAAGGAACTGAAGCACGTCAGAGACAGAAGAATGGACCGGGTCCAAATTATGCTGTTCACACCACATAGAGAACAGTTTCCATTTATATAAGTACAACTTCCTCGTGGAGGGAGCTCTGGAGTGAAGGATGGTCTCCACAACCTCGGTTGAGAGACCAGTTCCTATGAGCCTTGCCCCCTCAGGGGCCAGGCCCACAGTTTCCACATTTCTGGGCGGGGATGGAGAATCGTGCCGCCCGCTTGAGACAGGAGATCCTGCCTGAGAGGAAGCTCTAGGGGAGAGCCGTGAAGTAGAGACATTATGTCCGAAAACCATACTCTGGTCGGCCAGTAAGGGGCCACCAATATTAGGTCGACCTTCTCCTGGCGAACCTTCTCCAGAACTCCCGGGAGCATTGAGACTGGGGGGAACGCATACAGACGCAGCCTCGGCCACGTCTGTAGCATGGCATCCAGCCCTAGAGGTGCTGGGTGCTGAAGTGAATACCACAGAGGGCACTGAGCTGACTCCTCTGTGGCAAATAGATCGACTTGAGCTCGACCAAAAGTTTTCCATATCAACTCCACCACCTCGGTGTGGAGTTTCCATTCCCCCGGTCTCGCGCCCTGCCTCGACAGGGCGTCTGCTCCCACATTCAACCGCCCGGGGATATAAGCTGCTCTCAGCGAGAGGAGCTTTCCCTGGGACCAGAGGAGGATGCGACTGGCCAATTTTGATAATAGGCGAGACCGCAAGCCCCCCTGATGGTTGATGTACGAGACCACCGCAGTGTTGTCCGTACGGACCAACACATGGTGATCTCTCAGGTCTGGGAGGAAGTGTTTCAGTGCAAGAAACACCGCCATCATCTCCAGCCGATTTATGTGCCAGGAGCGCTGATGGTCCTCCTACAGACCCCGAGCTGAGCGGCCACTCATGACCGCTCCCCAGCCCGTGAGGGAAGCATCTGTCGTAAGCATTACACGACGACCAGAAGTCCCCGGCACGGGTCCCTGGGTTAGGAACCAAGGCTTTCTCCACATGACCAGAGCACGAAGGCATCGCCGCGTGACTTTGATCATGCGAAAAGGATTTCCCCTCGGGGAAAACCCCTTGGTCCTGAGCCACCACTGTAAGGGTCTCATGTGCAGGAGGCCAAAAGTAATGACGTTGGACGCAGCTGCCATCAGACCCAACAGTCTCTGAAACTGTTTTACAGTGAGTGACTGGCCTAATTTCACCCCTTTCACGGCCCCGAGAATGGAACTCACACGAGCAGGGGACAACTGCGCCTGCATCGTGGTGGAATCCCAGATTACACCTAAGTAGTTTGCAACCTGACTCGGGACCAGCACACTCTTTTTGGCGTTGAGCCTCAGCCCAAGCCTTTTCATGTGCGACAGAACAACATCTCGATGTTGAACTGCCAATTGTTCTGTTTGAGCTAGTATCAACCAATCGTCGATATAGTTCAGCACGCGGATGCCCTGGAGTCTCAGCGGAGCCAGCGCTGCATCCACGCACTTCGTGAACGTGCGGGGTGAGAGGGATAGGCCGAACGGAAGAACCCTGTATTGGTAAGCTTCGCCCCCGAAAGCAAACCTGAGGAACTTCCTGTGTGAAGGATGGATGGATACATGAAAGTATGCGTCTTTCAGATCTATCGCTACAAACCAGTCCTCGGACCTGATCTGAGGGATGATCTGTCTGAGTGTAAGCATTTTGAACTTCAACTTCCTTACTGATCGATTTAACACACGTAAATCTATGATCGGACGCAACCCTCCATCCTTCTTCGGAACAATGAAGTAGCGGCTGTAAAAGCCCGACATTTTGCTGGGAGGGGAAACCCTTTCTATAGCCCCTTTTTGCAAAAGCGTCGTTACTTCTTGCTCCATCACCAGAGACTGCTCTGGGGTTACCACCGTAGGAAGCACCCCATTGAACTTGGGCGGTCGTGAACCGAACTGAATTCTGTAGCCCTGTTCTACCATGAGCAGCACCCACTTCGAAACATTCGGGAGATTTTTCCACTCTTCCAAATATTCTACTAAGGGAACCAGTCTCTCGAGGCTGGTCTCTGGTGTTTTTTGAGCACTTGGCTCGTCCATCTGACGCGGCGCACCGGCAGACAGGCGAATCACGTGTTGGCCTACCCTCCTCGGAGGATCGGCGGAGACCGCTGTGCCCTGACGCACGCTGGGTGGCAGGGTTGACAGGACGGTCCCCTGAGGGCACCGGGAGGGACCCGATATTCGAATCCCCCCGGAGGGGGCTGCCCTCGAGAGATCCTGCACTATAAAGGTCAGGACCTCTTCTTTGAAGCCTTCCGGGAGATAATGACGGTCCTCAGATCCGTCCTACCTCCGGAAGGCTTCGCCTGTGCCACCCGCCCCGGCCCCCCAGATCTTTGTGGGGGAGCACGGGAGGCGACACTGGCTTTTTGTTGCACCCTGTGTGCTGAGGAGCTGGCTGTCGGCCGAGGCTGCTCCCGCCCAGCAGCCTCGGGGGGATGAGAGCGGCGGGGAATTATTTTAGAGAATGCCGCTGTCTGCTTTCGTGTCTCCTGAAACCTGTCGACGACAGTTGACACTGCGTCGCCGAACAGGCCATCAGGAGACAGCGGCGCGTCCATGAGAACATTTTTGTCTCTCTCTTGATGTCTGAGAGGTTGAGCCAGAGATGCCTCTCCGTGGCCACCAGGGCTGCCATAGAGCGGCCGATGGATTTGGCCGTCTCCTTGGTGGCCCGGAGAGCTAAATCTGTTGCTTTTCTGAGCTCGTGAATAGCCTCAAAGGACGCTTCCCCACTGTCATCAATTTCCCCCAGCAGGTCGGCTTGGTATGCCTGTAAGATGGACATAGTGTGAAGGCATGCCACCGCCTGACCTGCCGCCGAATAAGCCTTGCCCACCAAGCTGGAAGTTGTCTTTAGGGGCTTGGTGGGCAGCGTCGGGGTCTTAAGGGACGATGTGGACTCGGGCGAGAGATGGCTCGCGAGCGTCTCTTCGACCCGAGGCATCGCCCCATAGCCGTGACGTTTCAGCCCAACTATATTGCTATATAGTGATGTCTGTGGGCTGTACAGTCTGTATTGTACTGGCCGCTTCCACGACCTCGACACCTCGGTGTGGAGGTCGGGAAAAAACGGCAGACCCCGGCGCTGAGGTAGTGACCGCGCGGGAAGAAACCTTTCATCAAGCTTACTTTTTGGTTTATTTTCAGCTTTCTCCGCGGGCCAGTCGATTTTTAACTTTTCTACTGCCCTGGTCACTACCTCTAATAGCTCCTCATAAGCAGGGGATGAGGCTGGCGGTTCCTCCTCGACACTCTCCACATCAACCTCCTCGGAGGAAGATATGTTGAGTGCCGGTGCCTCTCTTCGGGGGGAAGAAACCGCTACGCGTGCTTCCGCCACCAAAGGAGAGACTCTGGGTCTAGCGGGTAAGGGAAGCGATAGGGCAGCGCCCGTCTCTTCCCCCTCCGCTAGATCCATTTGTGAACCCCACGAGTGCAGCCTTCGCTGTGCCTCGGCAGCAGCGGGACCAGACCCGCGGGGAACACTCGCCTCGGCGCTCTCCTCGAAGAGCGCCCGGCGAGATCGCAGCACTCTGAGGGTGAGCAGCTCCCTCGAGAGCCGCCTGTGCATGCTCAACCCCCAGGCATTTTACACACATGTCGTGTGTATCTCCTGTCACTATATAACGTGGACAAGGAGGAGTACACTTTTTAAATTGCTTCTGCTTTTCCGCCATAATGTTTTTGTCTTATTTATGCTTAGAAATTCTTGTCCTCGGACGAAGAGATCACTGTGTGAATATATATATATATCAGACAGACAACAATAAATAAGACAGACAAGATACAGAGAACGCTTGCTGAAGACAACAGAAGCTGGCGTGCTTTGTGTTCAGGTGTGCTTTATAGCTTCCTGATCCGTGACGTCACCCGCCTCTGACGTCGCGTCTTTTCATTGGTTGGATACAGAGGTGCTTCACGAACACAAAATACGGAAGGTTCCCATCACGTCATCCGACGTAGCGTCGATAGTTCCCACGAAAGGGAACTACGTCATGCACAATATATTCCATTGAAGAACACTTTAAAAAACATGTTGAAAGACCAAGTGGTTTGGGAACAGTGTGCCAAGCCTCTGCATGTACATTCTTTTGATGTGTTCTGTGACATCTGTGATGGATCTGTGTTCAAGTCCAATGACTTGTTTAGGGAGCCTGAGTTGAGAATTCAGCTTATCTTGTAACAGGATGCCTTTGAGATTGTGAACCCCCTTGGGTCAGCTAAAAAGACCCACAAAATGGTTTTAGTGTATTTTACACTTGGCAACTTTGTGCCATTTTACAGGTCATGCATTGACAACATTCAATTATTACTATTGTGTTATGAAAGAGATTTTAATTATTTCGGTCAAACCAAGATTTTTTTCTAAGTTGTTGGCAGATGTCAAAGAACTTGAAGAGAACGGAATTGTGACATCTTCAGGTGACATAGTATGTGCCACAATTGTGGCCATTGTCGGTGATAATTGGGCTCTCACTGCATCGGTGGTTACTCACAGAACTTCAGCACTGCCATGTATTGCTGTAGGTATTGCTTAGTAGAACACAATGAACTTCAGAACATAAGTGTAGACTTCCCCAGTCGCACAGTTGATTCCTATAAGGTGGCAGTGGAAACTCTAAAGATGACTGAAGAAAACGTTGTAAATGGGTTGAAGTTTGACTCCAATTTCAACTCGCTGAAATATTTTCATGTTGCTCACCCCGGCCTTCCTCCCTGCATTGCCCATGACTTGTTTGAAGGGGTCGTAGCTGTTGATCTTGCCATTTTTTTGGCACACTTTGTAAAAAAGAAGTGCTTTTCATATACACATTTGAATAGGAGAATTGCACAGTTCAAATATCTGGATCCTGATGCTGGTTCTGCCCCCTCCCAGATAAGCAAAAAAGGCAGTAAGTTAGGTGGTCAAGCAGCTGAGAATTGGTGTCTTCTTAGATTTCTTCCTGTGATAATAGGAGACAGAATAGATTCACAAGACCCTGTTTGACAATTGACTATAAAGTTGAAAGAACTGGTTAAGCTAGTGTGTGCTCCAAGGATTACCGCTGCACAAATAGCATATCTCAATGTCTTAATACCAGAATATCTAGAAACAAGAAAGGAAATGTTTCCTGGGGACAAACTGAAACCGAAGCATCATTACATGCTTGGACTGTTAATTCGTTTATGGTCATTGAGATTCAAAAGCAAACATTCCTACTAATCTATGCAAGACATTGGCACACAACCATCAACTCCTTCAAGCATATCTGCACTCAAAGTCATTTTTTTTCACCAAAGGTTAAAAGCGTTGACTTGACTACATACACTCTTCATTTGTACAGTGATGCTGTGCACAAAGCTGTTGAGACAAGCATGCTAAATGAACCAGACTCTGTTGCAACACAGGTAGAGTACAAGGGAACTCTGTATAGGAAAGGAAAATGTATGTGCCTTAAATGTGAAGAGGATCATTCTATTTTGCAAGTGGGACAGACTGAGCTGATTTTCGTTAAAGATGATGAAGTGACCTTCCTTGTGACTCCCCACTCTGCATTATATTTGTCTGATTATGGAGATTTTGCTTGCAACAAAGGAAATGATTTGTGTGAATGCTAAAGATTGTCTGGATTATTATCCCTTAAATTAATATAGTTTTATGGGACTAAAAGTAATTACACTCAAGCAAAGCATTGCAAATCTGTAGAAGAAAAATCTCTCCTCTCCTAGCAGTGATGGATGGATTTTTGCAGTTCGTTGCTAATTTGTTCCCAAACCCAACAACTTCAACACTAGCCATTGAGGGTTTGAAAAGCCTTGGTGTGGAGACCATCGATGACATACAGTTTCTGAAAGAACAGGATCTAGCTGGCTTCCTAAAACCAATTGAAGCAAGAAAATTGCCCAAATCCAAAGTACGTTTTCAAATCAATGGTCTCCATACAAATGTGTATGACATGCATTCACTTGAATTGACATATAACATGCCAGTCTTTTTCATTCTGTATTTTGCATTCTTTACATATTGTGCAGTATGCTTGCGAAGCTCCCGTTCCACCACATCCCAAAGATGCTCTATTGGGTTGAGAGCTGGTGACTGTGGGGGCCATTTTAGTACAGTGAACTCATTGTCATGTTCAAGAAACCAATTTGAAATGATTCGAGCTTTGTGACATGGTGCATTATCTTTCTGGAAGTAGCCATCAGAAGATGGGTACATGGTCAGAAACAATGCTCAGGTAGGCCGTGGCATTTAAACGATGCCCAAATTGGCACTAAGGGGCCTAAAGTGTGCCAAGAAAACATCCCCCACACCATTACACCACCACCACCAGCCTGCACAGTGGTAACAAGGCGTGATGGATCCATGTTCTCATTCTGTTTATGCCAAATTCTGACTCTACCATCTGAATGTCTCAACAGAAATCAGACTCATCAGATCAGGCAACATTTTTCCAGTCTTCAACTGTCCAATTTTGGTGAGCTTGTGCAAATTGTAGCCTCTTTTTCCGATTTGTAGTGGAGATGAGTGGTACCCGGTGGGGTCTTCTGCTGTTGTAGCCCATCCGCCTCAAGGTTGTGCGTGTTGTGGCTTCACAAATGCTTTGCTGCATACCTCGGTTGTAACAAGCGGTTATTTCAGTCAAAGTTGCTCTTCTATCAGCTTGAATCAGTTGGCCCATTCTCCTCTGATCTCTAGCATCAACAAGGCATTTTCGCCCACAGGACTGCCGCATACTGGATGTTTTTTTCCCTTTTCACACCATTCTTTGTAAACCCTAGAAATGGTTGTGCGTGAAAATCCCAGTAACTGAGCAGATTGTGAAATACTCAGACCGGCCCGCCTGGTACCAACAACCATGCCATGCTCAAAATTGCTTAAATCACCTTTCTTTCCCATTCTGACATTCAGTTTGGAGTTCAGGAGTTTGTCTTGACCAGGACCACACCCCTAAATGCATTGAATATTAATATATTGTCTTTTATCTGAGTTTTTCAGCATGAAAATGTCCAAATGTAATGTAATTTATATTTTCTAAAACATTTAAAAGTGTTCTATCAAATGATACCTACCTTTTGACTCTCCTTGGAACAGTTTTGGAGTTATGAGTCTTTACTTTTGTGTAAAAAAGCCTTCAGGTCTTAAAGGGTTAAGAGACATCTCAAGGCATTATAAGGTATTATCTATAAGGTAACAATAAGATAACCTTGTTTGAAATGGGTTTGGCTAAAAGAAAATTTTAGTTTTGTCTACTAGGTACTAATACTATATTGTTCGGGTTAAATAGAATTGCATTACTAAAAAGAGACTAAAATAAAATTTCCATTGACTAAAACTAGACTAAAATGTCATCAGTTTTCATCGACTAAAACTAGACTAAAATAGTCTTGGATAATTGTGACTAAAATAAGACTAAAATGCTCAGACTTTTAGTTGAATCTTGACTAGACTAAAAGAGTATGAACGTGACTAAAACTAATAAAAACTAAAATGACTGCTTGATCCCTGCCTGAGTCCCGCTTCGTTACAGAAGACTTCGCCATACCCAGATCCAGCAGCTTCTGTGAGCGTTTTCCAGTCTCAGCATGGACCCAGCAATGCGTCTTGTCAGCCTCCATCAAGGTAACAGTACCTTCGAGGCACATATCCAGAAATTTTTGGATATTGCTTATTTATCTGATCTGCTGGACTGTGCCCTCATTGACTTCTTTGCCTATGGATTAAACGAACCATTAAAGAACTGTTTACTCACCAATGGTCCCCGAGGGTCGCTCATGGAATTTCTGGACTTTGCCCTGTTCACTGTTGGTTCACTTTTTACTGTGGGTATCGCGGAGGAATGCGACACCACGGTGAATCACGTCATGGCGGCCGCTAAAGAGAACACTCACAAAATGGCGGCTACCACAACAACATCACATCACGTCTCCGCCGAACGCCCAGAGCAACGTCACGCCTTGGTTGATCGCCCAGAGCAACGTCACGCCTCGGTTGATCACCCAGAGCAACGTCACGTCTCCGCTGATCGCCCAGAGCAACGTCACGTCTCCGCTGATCGCCCAGAGCCACGTCACGTCTCCGCTGATCGCCCAGAGCCACGTCACGTCTCCGCTGATCGCCCAGAGTCACGTCATGTCTCCGCTGATCGCCCAGAATCACGTCACGTCTCTGGTTCTGTCCGGGAGCGGAGAGGGTTGCGTTTCAGTGTGGCTGATCCACCGCTGACTTCAGCACGAGCGGCTGGCATTCCTAGGCCTCCGCCTGCCGCTTCACTCTCAAGCCAGCCGACCGCTTCGCACTCAAGCCAGCTGGCCGTTTCGCTCTCAAGTCCGCCGGCTGCTTCGCTCTCTAGCCCGCCGGTCGCAACGCACTCAAGCTCTCTGGATGCGATGGACGAGATGGCCGTTTCACCAGTGCCCACGGGCAAGATGGCCGCCCCTTCGGTGTCTGTGAACATAGGGGTTGTTCCAGCCATTGAGTCCGCTCTAGAACCCAAGCTCCGTGCAATGCCGGCGCCGCCCAAGAGTCTTGCCCTGCTGGCGCCAACCGAGCTCCTCGCCCTGCCGGCACCACCTGTGCTTCTTGCCCTGCCGCTCCTTGCCCTGCCGGCGCCACCTGTGCTCCTTGCCCTGCCGGCGCCACCTGCGCTCCTTGCCCTGCCGGCGCCACCTGCGCTCCTTGCCCTGCCGGCGCCACCTGTGCTTCTTGCCCTGCCGGCGCCACCTGTGCTCCTTGCCTTGCCGGCGCCACCTGTGCTCCTTGCTCTGCCGGCGCCGCCCAAATGCCTTGCCCTGTTGGTGCCACCCGAACACCTTGCCCACGAACCCGCCACGAAATCCCCAAGAACTTTTTTTGGGGGGGCAGTATACCTAAGGGTGGGGAGCTTGTGGGTCGGGACCTTGCACGGCCGCAGTCATCAGCGGCCTCCGAATTGCTAGGGCTGCCTGTGGCTCCTGACCTGCCGTGGCTACCCAAGCCATCTGACCTGCCGTGGTTTCCCGTGGCACCTGACCCGCCGTGGTTACCTGAGTTCCTGGATCTGCATTGGAGACCCCGTTTCCGTCTGCATCTCCAATGCACCCACCCCCCTCCCCAGTTGTGCCATCTACGGCGCGAGGAATTCTTGGTCAGATTTCTAGACATGACCATCACTACAAGTGTGCCAAATTTCATCATTTTCTCATGTTCTGTTGATAGGGCTGCCATAGACTCCCATTGGGGAGGAATAATAATAAAAATAAATATAGCTGCAAGCAGCAATGCGGGGCCAAGCACCGAAGGCACTGCAAGCAGAGCAACACTGCAAACAGAACAGCACTGTAAGCAGAACAGCACAGCAAACAGAGCAGCACTGCAAACAGAACAGCACTGTAAGCAGAACAGCACAGCAAGCAGAGCAGCACTGTAAGCAGAACAGCACAGCAAACAGAGCAGCACTGCAAGCAGAGCAGTACACCAAGCAGAGCAGAACATCAAACAGAGCAGCACTGCAAACAGAACAGCACAGCATGCTGAGCAACACTGCAGGCAGAACAGCACAGCAAAAAGAGCAGCTTTTAAAGCAGAGCAACACAGCAAACATTTCAAGCACTCAAATGTCTGAGTTTTAGTGCAATGCAGAGCAAGAAGAGCAAAAACAGCAGAAATTGAATGTACATGAAAAACAGCTGGTTCAGAAGCAGAGGTGAGAATGAGCTCAAAATGAGCAGAAGCTTGTTGGGATAATAAAGGAATTGAAATGACAACATAAGCCAGGGAATAAAATGACATAAAGCATACAAATTTTGGATAATGATTTCAAAAGTTATAAGCGTTTTTGCAAATATCGTTATATCTGCGGAACACTAGGTGGCGCTGTGTTGAGACTTTTCAGGTACCTTCAGGACCTTCTGATGGTCATACGTACCAATTTTTGCGAAGATATGTCAAATTGTTTAAAAGATATTGCAATTTATGACATAATTCACAATGGCGGACATGCTTTTCATTCAATGTTGACAAAATCTATATCCACGGATTTGGCATGGCCCAAGGAATCCATAGACCAATGTCTTGATTTTCTGACAAACTGTTCAAAAGTTATTGGCCAATATAGCAATTTTCCAGATCTCATGAACATCAAACAGAGCAGCACTGCAAACAGAACAGCTCAGCATGCTGAGCAACACTGCAGGCAGAACAGCACAGCAAAAAGAGCAGCTTTTAAAGCAGAGCAACACAGCAAACATTTCAAGCACTCAAATGTCTGAGTTTTAGCGCAATGCAGAGCAAGAAGAGCAAAAACAGCTGGTTCAGAAGTAGAGGTGAGAATGAGCTCAAATTGAACAGAAGCTTGTTGGGATAATAAAGGAATTGAAATAACATCACAAACAATTTCATAAAGTTGCCCCACACAGGATTCGAACCCCTCAGTCTCTGGATCATGTGTCTGTCACTCAACTCTTTGTGCCACTGAGCAGATAGTGTCATACAGCTGTCAGAGATCAGTAGTTCATGAGAATGAACTCACAATTAAGAGCAACAGCATACATTTCATGCACTCAAATGTCTGAGTTGTAGTGCAATGCAGAGCAAGAAGAGCAACAACGGCAGAAATTGAATGTACATGAAAAACAGCTGATTCAGAAGTAGAGGTAAGAATGAGCTCAAAATGACCAGAAGCTGAGATGAAAATGAACACAGAATTAACAAAAATAGATTTATTTCTAATTAGAAGAAGAAAGACTAGTACAATACTTATTGGGATAATAAAATAATTGAAATGACAACATTACAAACAATTTTATAAAGTTGCCCCACATGGGACTCGAACCCACAGTCTCTGGATCATATGTTTGTCACTTAACTCTTTGCGCCACTGGACAACAGTGTCAGGGTTCTGTCACTTCGGTCTAGTTTATTTCTTGGTTTTGTGACAGAGCTCTGACACTCCCGTTCTTGTCGTGTTTTTGTGTGAGCGTACAGTCTCGAGTGTTCTCGGGGCTGTGCGCTCTCTTGTCTGCGTGCCTTGTTTCATGTTGGGAGCGTGGCGTTCGGATCCCGCACTCGTGTCTAGTTTGGTTTCGGTTTCGTGTCGGGATTCGGACACTCGCGCTCCCAGTCCTGTCTTTATTGTGAGCGCATGGTTTGTGTGTACTTTCACTTGCCGTGCGCTCTTGTCTCATGTTTTGTGTAGCACGCGGTTATTCCACCTGCCGCGTGCTTTCATGTTGTGTTTTTGTCTTGTGTTGTGTTAGCACGCAGTCTGTGTTTCACAGGCTGCGTGCTCTCATGTTGTCTCGTTTTGTGTGAACACGTGGCTTATGAGTTTTCATAGTCACGTGTTCATGTCTCGTCTTGTGTAAGCACATGGCTTGTGATTTGTCTTCATTGGCATGTGCTTGTGTCTTTGTTTTGTTTGGTGTGAGCACATGGCTTGTCATGTGTTTCTTTGTGCCATGTGCTCTCATGTCTATTGTCTTGACCCCGCCCATCTTGTTACCTGATTATTGGTTGATTTGCCCCACCTGTCCTCCCTCATTACCTGCCTTGTTTGCTCTCCTATTTATTAGGGCCCGAGCACCGATGGTGTGAGGACCCTATTGGAATTGCTCCGTTTATTATTA